>NW_026732109.1:0-245000 GCF_028476545.2 Physella acuta | reverse complement strand
GTAATTCATAATTTGTGAATTCGACAGCACCAATGCTGCCACTGAAAATATTTGCTTTAAAACACTAAACCCCCCATCCCCCCCCCTCCCCGTGAAAGCAGCTTCCTCTTAGTTATCTCCTCTAAGTTTAAAATAGTTTCAAACTGAATTATCTGCCCCTAATAGCCGTCACCAAACCCGGTCTCCGATTGTAAAATGTAAACAGCGTGAACTACAACTCACCTGACCATGTGTGGGGGGGGGGGGGGGTGGGGGTCGGGGGGGGGGGGGGGAATTGTAGCGATAGAGAGGAAGAGAGGGGACTGCAAGGCGCGCGCTTGCAGCTTGTTTTCTAACGGCTCCCAGAAGAGATTTATATATATAGATAGATCATTAATACATCTGTTGCATTTTCTCTTTTACTATGTTGAGACAAACATTTTTTTCGCTCGATGGATAGGCTACATCTAGTTTTTAAAAATCTTTAAAAATCTTTTTAAAAATGGGAAACAAAGTGTACCGTTTACATTGCATTACCTGATCAATAGCTATGACGCTGTTGAGATATATAAGGTCAATAACTCCGGCGTAGTTTCCTTCTAAGTTGGAGAGGCCAAACCTGGCATTGCCTACACCAAGTTTGAACTGACCAATGACTTCATACAAGAACTGAATCTCTTTATACCAATTGTCTGCCCCTGAGGCAGGGTTGCTTTCGAGTACAAAGATGGTGTCGACGATGGTGTTGTCTGGACATTTCGCAGTCAGGGGCGCAGGATTAGCTGAATGTAGTTGGAAAATATAGGCACAACCCTTACTTAAATACCACAGTAAAATTTATATACATGTATATATATATATATATATATATACATATATATATATATATATATATATATATATAATATGTGTTAGTGTGGTGTGGTGTGTGTCTATGTTAGTGTTAGTTTGTCTGTGCGTGTCATCATAGTCTTTGATGGGTTTTGTTATCGCAAGTACATTATTTATACCCCATAAGTAACGTACCAGCTGGTACACCGAGAAAAATAATGCCAGCCAGAAGGAGCATTATTCTCAGTGAAAACATATTTGACATCGTAAATTCAGCCTGGGAAGTAGTGGAGTAGCACGGGTTTAAAGCCAGGCGAGATGGGTTTGAAAATTAATAGAAAGCTAAAAGCAAAAAAAAAAAACCTTTCAATAGCAGCAGTTGTATAAAATAAAGTAGGCAAACATTAAATTATCGATAAAAGAAACATTGCAGATCATAATTAAAACAGACTGTATTACATTTAAAGTGACCATTAGTTTATAGCGCAGATGAAGTTCAGTTATTTTATTTTTTACTACAGACGCTTTTACTCTCACTTTCTAATCTTACCTCAATCGGAAATGTTGACAAAATAGTTTCCTGTAATCTCAGGTTCCACGCCAACTTGATACTGCGTTGTTTAATTCTGTATATATAGAGACTCTGCAGCCGTCACGTGCACATTAAATTTAAATTTATATTTAATTACCATAACTTATTTTTATCAATGCACGTGTAACGCAGCTTATTTCCCCAAGACTAATAACCCACATGCAACAAGAATAAAAAGAAAAAAAAATGAAATGTAAATTTCTGAAACAAGCTTTTTTTTCAACATTCGCAATAGGCTTATTTGTTTTAGATTCTAGCTTTTCATAGCTCAAAACTAAAAAAAAAAAAAAAAAAAAAAAAAAAAAAAAAAAAAAAAAAAAAACTTTCCAAGGCCTATAAACGCAACATATTTTTTAAAAAAATTTACCTGGAATGTTTAATTTTTCAGGCAAGGGTAGAAATAGATAAGAACTCTTGAAATATTGGGTTTGTAAGCTATTTCCCATTTTGCCACTGTCAAAAGTAACAAGTATTTTTACTTTGAACCGTTGGCGTAGCTAGGATTTTTTGGCCCCTATGCAAAAAGTGTTAGTGGGCCCCTCAGAGGCGTAGCGACCCTTCCCGGCGACCGGGGACAAACTTTCGATTTGCACACCCCCCCCCCCCCATCATACTTTCGATTTGCACCCCCCTTCCCCCCCCCCACCTCATGCCTTGCTTACGCTAGCTTTACGGTGGCTACGCCATTGCGTTGAACCTGAAAAGTGAAAATAATTAACAAAAGCATATTATTGAACCGGTTGGTGAGTCAGAGCCACTCTGAACCGTGAATATTTAAAGTAAAATGTAGTGTAGTATATTCTCTACTTCTGCGCTGAGTCATGGCGGCATAAGTTAAGTGCGTAAAATAATGTATTGAACTACCTCGTTTTACTTCGCTAAGGGCAGAATAAGATTTTTAAAAAGTAATAATAAAAATGACAGTAAAATTAGCAACAAACATTAGTGAATTGTAACCAGGCCCGTGTAATAGCCTACTTGTCTCTGCTGAAGGCTTACCACCAGAAATAAACAAAATAGCCAGGACTGAGGACTTCTAATGTGATTATAACATGCAGGAAGTTTACGGATTGTATTGCATTTTAATTTCCGTAATAAAAGAGTAGACGTTCTTTTAAATTTATTCAAGTAAAAAAAATTGGTACCATAAAAATAAAAATAAAATGAGTCACAAAATAATATATATATATATATATATATATATATATATATATATATATATATATATATATATATATATATATATATATATATATATATATGTAAATGATTTAAAACCCTAGTGCTTGTAAGTCTGGGTAAGCCCCCACCCCCACCCAGGACAACACCGCCAGGTGAGACTGATGTAAGAGGTTGAAAGAATGTTACCGGCTTTTGTAGGGATCGGTTTGATCGAGACACAAGCCTTTCGGAGTCAGGTCACTGGACAGTCTAAAAACAGTGGTCTCTGCAGCGAGCCTTGCGATTTCGCTTGCATGGCGGAGGAGGGTGGTGAATGAAAGCGTATATAAAAGGTAGAGGTTGCCTTAAATTAACAGTATAATGAAGGTTTTACAGTCACATGTGTGTCGGCGAGAAAGATAACTATCTCGATATTGTTGACGAAACGCTATGTTCACTTGTACAAAATATAAATTTTATAGACCGCTTATACGTTGACGTTTAAAGTTATAACAATGATAGGGCTTACTTCTTGATGCATTTTTGTATGTTTCCAATTTGTCTGATAGGGAGTGTATTTAAGGAATTTATTCCTACCCACGCATTTATATTTTCTAAACGAATATGTACTTTGAAAAATTTCTGTATATTTCTGCAATACATATTTATAATTGTAGACCAACATTTTTAATACACGTCTGTCTGGCTTCTCCCAACAGATGGCAGCCACATAACATAACACTCATGTTTCATTACACATTATGCTAATTGAAAGCTCAATATGTGCATATGTAATGTCGATAACAAAGACACAAAGCTCTTATGTAAATGTCTTCTAAAGAAATGTAAAACTGACTGTGAGGGTTAGTCATATACTGCGTTTGATAGCAGAGGGAAGTCCGGGTTGTCGGAATGCTATGTGGGTTGCTGGCGTAGCCATTAAACGCAACTGAAAGACTGAAAGAAAGCTAGAGGAATATATTAAAGATGTGGCAATTTTATTTTAATGAACATATGTTTCACACGATTTCATATAATGATAGGGTAATGACAAAAGAGAAACGTATAAATATATATATATATATATAGCCTATATATATATATATATATATATATATATATATATATATATATATATATATATATATATATATATATATATAATGCAATGTTAACCATCACTTCAATTGTCTCAGGTGTTTAGTGTCTGTAGAATCCGTATCAAGAAACAGTTGACAAGATATGTAAGATTAGCGTTTGCTGCTACTATAGATTAACATGAGGCACTAGCTTTAATTATTGCTGCAGCAACTAAAACAAGTTGTAGGCTATGCGTTGTGTAATTACTGTAGCTACTATGGCGTTGTGTAATTACTGTAGCTACTATAACGTTGTGTAATTACTGTAGCTACTATAACGTTGTGTAATTACTGAAGCTACTATAACGTTGTGTATTATTACTGTAACTTTAAAAAACGTTGTGTAATTACTATAGCTACTATAACGTTGTGTACTTATTGTAGCAAATATAAATTAGCATTAGCAATTAGCTTTGTGTAACAACTGTAACAACAAAAATGAGCATTAGCTACTAACATTGTGTAGCTACTTTTAGTTAACACTAGACTACCCGTTATCTAGTCAGATAACTGTGGGTTTCGGGGGTCATCTATAAATGACATCATGTCTGTCAAAAATCATCACAAAATAACCAGATCACACATTCAGAAAGATGTTTTTTTTGTTTTTTTGAAAACACCGATTTCGACAGAGCATTGGTCTGACCACAATAGCCCTTCATTTTCTGACGTCACAGGTGACCTACCCAACTCTACTTCACCTGCCCATTGTCCTGCCAAGTCTCAGACCACATGTTTTTATTGTTTAAAAAAAACGATTCCGGTCGAGCATAGCTCTGACCACACTATCCCTTCATATGCTGAGGACAAAGAAACAGGTTAACTCTACTTCACCTTCCCTGTATATCGATAGGCAACTTTATCATTCTAATCTAAAAATAAACCGGGAGTGATCTCCCCTAAACTTTCTCGAATATTCTAATATAACACTACAGGGGATGGCAACTCGGGATATAGACTTCTAGACATGATTTTTAATCCATTTTAAATACTCACATTTCTTAAAATAGAATATAATCTCGTAGAAAAAAGAAAAGCACACCAAGTGAACGCTAAATAAATAAAATCTCGTAGACAAATTAATTGCACACCAAGTGAACGCGAATAAAAAAGCGCATAATAGTGCGCAATATTATTAGTACTTTTAAAATTTACATTAGTTTTTTGAGAAATCGGAAGTAGCGTAAATAAGTACTTCCGGTCAACGAAAAATTCTCAAAATTTGACAGAAGGTAGAGAATTAGATCTTTTACTTACATATCAAATTTCATTTATCTATCTGAAATAGTACTCAAGTTATAGGCTTTTGAAAAATTCAAAGTAGAAAAAGTACCACTTTCGGTTATCCGAAATCGCTCAAAAGTTGATACGGATCTACGATTTTGATAAAATACTTGTATATGAAATTTCATCAACCTAGCTGTAACGGTACTCAAGTTATCGTGTTTACACACGGACACACACACACACACACACACACACACACAGACACACAGACATACGGACAAGATTGCAAAATTATGTTTTTCCGTATCAGTGAGATGTAAAACGTCGAGATTTGCAAAAATCTCGATTTTTTTTTTTGCACGATTACAAGACTTTCTCTATACTTCGTATATACGAGAAAGTAAAAATGGAAAAAAAAATTAAAATAAAAATTGAAAAAAAAAATCAACATTGACATTTCTCGAACCCGTGCCACCTGCATAGTAATCTAATAAGCTAACCTCTTAGCTATCTAGGCTCGTACTTCGAGTTAGGCATTAACTTAAAGAATCTATATTTTACTTTTAGTATGCGTAAGAAACTACGCGAATCGGCCCTAGATCTAGAATTATTTAAAATTAAATTATTTCTTAAATTAGCCAATTCCATAGCCAACCAAAAGAGCATCCCTGAGTCCAAGTAATGGCGGCCTGGCAAAGTGCTGACCACACCTTCACTTTATTTGCCGAGCTCAAGCAGCAAATGGACTCTACTTCATCTGCCCAGTGGATCGCTAGGTCTGAAGATGATTGTTTTTGTATAACCTAGTAAAATGTAAAATTATTTTTTTATTTGATAATGTTCTTTGTCTTGTTGTGTATGCAAATACAGTGCAGCTGTGCATTTGATAGTTTTACATCAGTCTACTATTGTAACTTCAAGAAAATAAACACAACACAATTGCGTTGGAGCGCAGCTCCAGTTACATTCGTACTGTCATTGCCTCTCTCTACATAATAGGGAACCAAAAGAATGACATGTCTGTGTTTGAGTAGTTACATTGTAACGTCAAAAGTGTTTTGTAATAGCCTTGATTGCAGATACAATTTGTTAAATAAGAGACCAATTTTGCTTTCTGATGTCGCCACTTGTATTCGTGTTATCTCCCCTTGTAATATTGAATAAAGCTTAAAAATGTATGTATTTCGTAAGACTAATTACAATTTAATTAGATTAAAATCATATTTTTTTGCAGATAAACAAGCAGAGTTTTTGGAATATTAACGTCTTACTTATATGGAAATATTAAATTTAAAAAAAAATCTCATCGCTAAACTTAGTAACAAACTTTAGCTATAGAATAGTAGCAAAATGGAATTACAAGAAAACACCTTCAAACAGTCCATTCGAATAGACAGACAGTCATACCGACATAGTGATCTACCTAAAAGTCTAGAAACTCATTTAGAAAAACATAGTTTTTATTTTTTTAGTAAGAAGCGCCACTCTGAAAACTAAAACGGGTGTTCTATTATTGAGTTACTTACCTTGAGACACTTTTTCATATTGTAACAGTAACTCGGATATTAATCATTCAATTTCGACGAAAAAGAAATTTATTTTACGTATTTTTGTATGCGAACTTTGTCTACTGATATTACTGTTACGATCAACCTTACGTTCAATTCTTTAAATTGTTTTTACTTAAGTAATCATCTTCATCATTTCACCACAATCCTTCGACCCTAGCCCTTACAAGCCAAACCTCACAATCGTTCACTCCCTTACTATACCCGCTCTGGACCTTGCGGTGGCAATACCTTAACATACCGAGTCACTACACCGGGGTTAACTCACACATGCTTTCTCCCCTAAGTTCTAGATATTTCTAACCAATTATAATATATTATAATATATGTTACACATATGACCAGTGACAATTACACCCATTAATATAAAGATTAACTTTAGTTTTAATTGTGTTGTCAAAAGATATAATGTAGCAATGTTTCAAATCCCATGGCAAAAATATAGTTAGTTGTTTTAATTGTATGAGTAGTTGTGCCGGAGAGAGATGTAAGTTGGTGTTGTTTTTTTTTCCTAGAAATTCCTTGTTTGTGTTTTGATTTTACAACAATATGAATATCGTGAATTTTACACTTGTTTTAAATAAACAGAATGGCTAGACATCGATATAGATGTATTGTAATGATTTGAAATAGAATTGTGATATTATATATATATATATATATATATATATATATATATATATATATATATATATATATATATATATATATGTGTGTGTGTGTGTGTGTAACAGCATAAAGTTTAAATTGCAGGTCTATCCTGTACTATAAATAGCACATTGGGCTAAATGGCCCGTAGCGCCTATTCACCTACATAAAAGAACAAACTTTCTATTCATGCCTGGCGCTACTTTCAACAGATTCTCCTCATCCAACCAGCGTACTAACAAAAAAGGCGTCGTAAAAAAATATTTAACTCCATGATGTAATCCCCCAATATTATTGAACAGCTGTGGGAAGTTTGCTAAAAATCGTGCAAGGCTTCTCTCAGTAAATACCCTGCGTGACAATCTGTAGGGTGTGGAAGTGGGTCAAAAACTGGATCGAGGAAATTGAATGGATGTCATATAAAGAACCGACATGAGAATTTTGGTTTCTGTCGTCGGAGTTGACATTTTAATGTTCCCGTCTAGCTAGATGTAACATGCATTAGTTGGATGGAATTTATCTATTTATAATGTGAGTTAACTTACACCTTTATCGTATATTCTCACATATTCTTATTAATTTAGTACTTGCCTTGTTAAGTTTATGGTACTCTATAAATTAAATGTGTAGTTGTTTCTAGCGTTAAATAATATAGCTTTAATCTTAAAATCACCTTAAAGTAATAAATTTCAATTCAGACAAGCAAAGGTAAAACCTTTACTAACACCATCCAAATTGAATACCTTTTGTTAAGTTATTTGTATGTTTGTACGTCGCATTACACCGCCATTGCTTGGAACTTTATTTACTCCTAAGATGTTCGATAATTGATTACACCCAATTGTTTAAAAAACTGATTAAACCATCTGTTTAATAGAAATTTATCTATAACCGCTAATTAAACACTCTGATAATAAACATTTAAAGTATAACCGCATATTAAAACCTCTGATTAAACATTTAATTATACCTGAATATTAAACCCAAGATTAATAAATCTTTTCAAAAAGTACCCTGTAATTCAACACACACACTGTTTAAACCTTCAGCTATATATATTTTTAATTGTGGAGATTAAAACAAAAAAATAGTTTACAAAACTCACCTAATCAAGAAAAATTGATATCAAGGCTCTCTATTTTTTTTACAAAATGAAATTTATTTAGGGCATTGCTTTTGTAATGTAACATTGAGCTAGAAAAACATTTACATTTTTTATCTCAGCATTTACGCAACTTGTATAAAGTAGCAGTTTATTTGCGTAGTACTTTAATCTGTGTATTGTTTTATTTATTTTTTGTCTTAATAAAGGAGACGTGTTGTGGACATTCAAAGTAATCTGTATTAATCTTTTGAAACTCGTAATTGTCTGTGTACATAGATTTTATTAAAACGTAATCTACGCGAGTTTTAAATGACCCTATGCATTCATAATATCAAATTGTATTTACGCTAGACATTCACATATCACTGGAAATGTGATATAGTAACCAGAAATGTGATACAGTCATAGACACTAGGAAAGTAATAGTTTGTCACACTCCCTTCCTTTAAATCTACCACTTTAAGCTCGGGTATGTTTGAACAGATAACTCATGCCCCACACTTAACACAAGGTAAACTATTCATCTCAATACGAAACTTACGATGTTCGTAAGCGTCTTATTTGCTTACAATGTTAACATAACCAAGTACTTTCAACAAACGTCCTTTAAATATAATCCAGATGAAATTGGCAATTATGTGATATATGCATTTTGTTAATTTTTTAAAAATTTCGTTCTAGAACTCAAACAAAATAAAAGGATTAAAATTTTGGAACAGTTGATCTAGAATTGAGCATGGATTACCCCTACAGATCAACAGACTACAATAATCCTTACATGGACTACAGAAGACATAGAACAGACAGCAAACAAGATGACCCCAAGAGGTCAGACCGATGGATTGATGACTCGCATAGGTCAGACCAGTGGCTGGATGACCACCCCTTTGACCGCCGACTTGCTGACCCTTATCTTGACTCTGGCAGAGGTTTTGCCATGGGAAAGTATAACGACAGCTTTGCCCCCACGACTCAACGCTTAGAGACCTACGGGCGGCCCGAGCTACCATCCCACCAAAACGGGTTTTATTTGAATGAGAAAAAGGTGACTAATTTCTTCTATTTGTTTAGTTCTGGTTGAATTCAACAATTTCCGGTGCGTTCCCTGGCCCTATTGCCATTACACATTTGATCGATTTATTTTCTTCACACAGTGTAATGGACATTGTATTGGTTTTGGCGCGGTTAAGGCAAAAATTATGAATATAGTAGTAAAAAGTACTGCTACGAAACGAAGTATACCCCTAGGTTTCACAATAAATTGATGAATATGTTGTAATCTAGGTTTTTTATGCGAGGCACTTCATAGTTTAAAGAAGAAAAAACACAATTTTCCATGATGATTTAGTTTAACTTAATTTGTTTTTGTTTGTTTTTAGCAATTTAATACTTGATACACCAATTTTAAAAATTAATTTTACGTACAAAAATGCGATGGTGACTTATTTCATTCAACGAACAAACAAAAAATAATAAAAATAGCTTATAATCAATACAAAGTTATTTGCTGCCTATTTTTATTCGCCATACAAAACGAAAAAAATTGCCTAAAACATCAAAAACTCATAATTTCAAGTGTAAATGAATCATGAATACTTCCCCATAACAGTAACTGTAATGTATTAGATTGTAAACCGTCTTCTAAAGGTGTCGAAATTGTGACCCCAACTTAAACTGAATTTTAATTCAGCAGTAACCGCTGGTGTTATTATCACGTACGGTAAACACGTGGTAGAATAAGACGTAGGCCAGCTCTGTAACAGATGAGAGATGCCTTTCAAGTTATTTCAAGTTTCTATACCGCCTTTCACTGCATGTTATACACGCACCGAATGAACTAATCATGAATAGAGTTATCCGCAATCGCAAACTATTGAATTTACGAATCTCGTGCTTTTCCATTCAGTTTGATAAAATGGAATGCAAACACTGATATTTGAATATAGCAACACTTCACAATTTGAAAAAACGAATTAGCAAATTTTAAAAACATGATTTATGATCTCAGCTAGTTAATACTTTTTTTTATATGGTAGATGCCGAACGTATTTCAGATAAATACATTTTTATAACGATATATCCTATAGGATGCTAACTCTTTTACATTCTAGAACATTAAATGCTAGCTGAATGCATTTTACAGGACGGCGTGGGTGTGTCGTAGCGCGTAAAATTGCATGGCTAACATTAGGGAAATTAATGTTACAGAAAAATTATAAAAATATAACGTAATAACATTATTTAATAACTGGGATTAACACGATATATATATATATATATATATATATATATATATATATATATATATATATATATATATATATATATATATATATATAGTATGATTCACGTTTAAAGGTTCTATATAAGTCGCATAAAGGTTCACAAAATGTTATCATACGTAGTATGTATAAGCTAGCTGCTGCACATCTTAGTAACATACGCACAACGCTGCACATTTTGAATGACATACGCACAAAGCCAGCAAGTTGCCATGGCTTTTATTACGGTATTAAACAAGCACTCACCTAACACTGTATTTTGTTTTGATCTCTTAAATAGAGATGTGCCTTATACATTCAAGTAAACAAGTCTTGTTCAATTATAAATATGGATATTTAGCTTTGCCTCTAAATTATTTATTATGCAAACACGCGCAATACAAGTGTACATGAATAAAAACATTTGTGTTTGTTCATATCTGAATAAATTATGGTTTTTAATCATTTCGGCTAAGTCAAATTACAGAATAATTAACCCGGAAAGCTGCTCTTTATCTAGGCGATGGTCGTGCATTAGCTCAGCAAATAGGCGTTAGAAGGGAGGGGGTGGGGTGTCACATTACACTTGCGCGGGTGGTATCGAAACTGAGACTCGCAGTATAGTAATTGTATGTATGGGAGTGCACAGGAGATGTGCTGTTTCGTTTAAATGTTTGGCTATTAGATTTTGCTATTTCAACTATAATGATAAAAGTAAATTACTGAAAGTTGTGTTCTCTATGTGATAAAAGAGTGCTGAATAGTTTTGAAATTAGCCGTTGATCAAATAGCACTGTACATTTTAAACTGTTGTTACATGAAAGGAAAATACCCAAGAACCGTCTTTCAGACTTCGAGACACTACTAAAATAACTATTTTAAAATATACGACTAAAATTCCACGATTATTTACTTTAAAGTATTTTTTTTTAATGAGTAGGCCTATGTCTAGAAGTTAGTTAATCTACTATATATACCTATATGTTTTGTTTTGTTATAGACTACAATTACAATCAAGATTACACTTTTCCATAAATAAATTGCTTGAAAATGCGTGTGAGATTTTTGGGCGATTCTATATAGATAAATACCAAAAGCATTAAGGAACTATAATTTAATACAAACGAGTTCTGCATTTATTTTACTTCCTGAAGGTGCGACCTGAGACAAGGGACGCCAACCACGGCAGTAACGTCTATAATGAGCCCTACAGTGCAGGTAAGACAGAGAAGAAAGAGAAAAAGAAGAAAGGGAAGTTCTCCAAGATCTGTCTCAACTTCGCAGACATCACATCACTAAATGGCTTGCCGTTCATCTCGTCATCAAAGAACCCTGTGGTCAAGGTTGTCTGGACCTTACTTCTGATGGCGGCTCTAGGCGCTATGATATTCCACCTCTACAGGTATAGGAACATATATCAGTCAATGTCTTTTACCAACCAGTGGTTCCAATTAATTTTAGCCCTACGCATCGTAGTTCTTTTTAAAATCGTAAAATTAAAAGGTTTTCAAAAATAGATGTATTTTTATTCACTAAGTGTATTGATCGCATTTGTTTCTTTTTGCTTGTAATAATTTTTCCTCCACCCCTGCAATGTTAGCACAAGATTTGAATTTAAGTTATCATTGATGCTGTAAAGTAGTCTGGTTGTTGATAATGTGTTAAACTCTCATGTTTCCTTTTGTGTTACGTTTCTTGCTAATGGAGTAGATGTTTACAGACATGCGCTCTTGTATGTACCCTTTTTGGAGAATTTTAGCTACGAGAGTACGAATCCTAACATTCTCGAGTGTTCACTCATATAGTTGTCCTATTTCGCATGCACTCAATTCGATTTACTCATTTTCTTTTTTTATTTATAGGTTTATATGTGTGAATAATGCTATTATGAAACGTTTTCCGCGTATCCAAAAACATTAAAAAACGCTGATTTAATTTTCTATTGATTGTTTTTTGTTTAGTATTTATTTAAATTCCAACAATTAGTAGATATTCAGTTCAATTTGCTGTTACTTAATTTGAGCTTTTATTATAGTGAATTGATTATTTGTTTGTCGATATCAAGAATTTAAAATATATAATTTTATATCGTGTCTGTGGAAAACTTATAAGGAACCTAATGTTGATAATGTTACGCAACACAGTTTATTTTCAGATTTTTTCGAATACAAGAAACACTCAAAGATAAACTTGAGCTTCAACAACCTGCCTTTCCCGGCTGTTACAATATGCAATGTTAACATGATGAGACAGTCAAAAGTAAATTAGATTTTCTTTTTAGTTTTTACGGTAAAAAAAATAACATTTGCTTTTAACTCGACGTTCCGTAAAGCAAGTAGAGTAGAGTTCACCTGTTTCTTACGGCATTTAAATATTATAAGGATATTGTGTGGTCAGCACAATGTCCAGCCGTCTTTACTTTCCTGAATGTGAGTTAGGTACCCATCAAAGCTGGATGGACAGTAGTATATTAGGTCCCTTTTGGGTCGCAGGCGCAGGCGCAGGGTGAGGGGAGCAGGAGGTGGAGCAGGAGCAGGAGCAAAGGATATATAGGAAAATACTCCCCCAGCCTGGTACAATGACATATAGCAAAATACTCACCCACCAGGCGCAGCCTGCCGCAGCCTGGTACAACGAGATATAGTAAAATACTCCCTGGGGGAGGTGGAGGTACACCGACATATAGTAAAATACTCATCCATCTGGGTGAAGGTGGGTGAGCAGGTGGCGCAGCCTGGTACAATGGGATATAGTAAAATACTCACCCACCTGGGTGAGGGTGGGTGAGCAGGATGCGCAGCCTGGTACAACGACATATAGTAAAATACTCACCCACCCTAGGGTGGGTGAGCAGGTGGGGAAGTAGGTCAGTAGGTCACCTTTTGGTGACCTTGTGACGTAATCATTGACCTTGTGACGTCATCATTGACTTACTTACGTAATTTTAATGAGTTTTTTAATTAGTTTTAATGAGTTTTTAAAATTTTAATTAATTTTTGACCTAGTTACGTAATTTTAATGTATTTTTTAATTAGTTTTAATGAGTTTTTAAATTTTTAATTAATTTTTATTATCGAGTTACGTAATTTAATTACTTTGATTGTATTTTTATTTTGTTTAATTTGTTGTTTACTTGTTGTTTAATTACTTTGTTTATATTGTGTAATTTTTTATTAACGAGTTACGTAATTTGATTATTTGTTTACTTTTTAATTATTTTTATTGACGAGTTACGTAATTTGATTATTTGTTTACTTTTTAATTATTTTTATTTTGTTTATTTTTAATTTAATTTTATTTTATAATTAGTTAAATTATTATTAACTAGTTACGTAATTTGATTTTAATTACTTTTGTTTATTTATTTATTTGATATATTTCTTTTTCTTTGTTGTTTAATTACTTTGTTTATTTGTTTATTTGGTTGTATGTATGTTTTAAATAAAAGACTAACACTATCATGTACTAGAACAGTCTTTGTATACCAGCCTTTAACCAGACATGTAACATCTGTTACTTATCGAGCCGGGATCCTTTGTTGACACGCGCTGAGCGTTTTTAATGGGTATTGTATCGATCGCAGCCGCTGGGCCATCAAATGTTGTCCCATATAATTAAATTGGTTATGCTTCACCGCTTTTATGCGTTGTTCGCCGACCCGATCCCACCGGGGGGTATGGTAATTAACGCAAAGCCAGCGTTAAGTGTGGGAACATCTGTTACCACGTTAATCGGTTTTTCCCCCCGGTTGGATCCCGTGCTTTTCACTAACAGTTATACGGACAGTGTCATGGGTTTTTTGATCGAGTAAAGAAATAGTATTGAGCGACCCGGGTCGAGCGGTGTGTTGTATGTAGTTGGTATATCCATGTTTTGTTGTTGGTTGGTGTAGAGTTTATATCAGGGTCGGTGAAGTTTTCACCAAGGCAGGTTACAAAGTTGATACAGGCATGTTTTGGAAGTGTTAGGGGTCGAGTCTAGAGTGGGAAGGATTTTGTTTTCACCGAGTGATGTTGGTACACAGATGTTTTGGAGTTGGTAGGATTTTAGAACAGTTGTCTTTCCTCTCGTTTCTCTATTAGGGAAGCCGTAAGGGGAAGACACGCGACACGTCTTTTAAAATGTAAACAAGCGTACACGGGGTGTAATTTGGTTATTTGTTTACTTTTAATTATTTTTATTGAGTAGTTACGTAATTGGATTTTAATTTTTTAAATTTTTAAATTTTAAATTTTATTTTATTAACTAGTTACGTAATTTGATTATTTGTTTGAAATTCATTTTATTTCTTTGATTTTAATTACTTTGTTTAATTAATTTATTTGATATATTTCTTTTCTTTGTTGTTTAATGTTGTTTATTTGTTTGAATGTATGTATGTTTTTAAATTCTCCCCTACAACGAGCGTGTACTAGAACAGTCTTTGTATACCAACCTTTAACCAGACATGTAACACCTGTTACGTATCGACCCGCCCGCGAAGTTTTCTCACCGCTCCCCGTTTTAATGGGAATGTATTGATCGCAGCCGCTGGCCCATCACACCTAATTAAATTTCTGTTATGCTTCACCGAGTTTCCCCCGCTCGGTTGACAGCTGTGCAACAGCTGTTGTGCGACAGCTGGTGGTGTAATTAGGTTGACCAACCGGACATTACCTTGTTGGTTTTCTAGTACGCGTATGCTACACGTATATACACACACACACACACACAATCACACTAAATTAGAACAAAAGTCTTCTTATATTTTATTTGTTTATTAACGTTTTTCCAATTCATCAAAGGCTTTTAAAATTTCATCCTGTAAACTTAATAGGCGCTCAAAGCAGACGCGACTCATACTAACACCAGAATTTGTAGGAAAATTAAGATCGGTCCCATCTATAAGCTCTCTAAGATTTAAAGTGTTTTTGTTCATGAATTGGCTGACAATCGCCAATTTAAATCCGGTGTGATTCATCGTTCGTATTTCCGTCACTTTATTGTTACCTCTGGCCACAAGTATCCAATCTTCATTAGACATCTTGAAATAATCTTTTATAATTAGTTCCAATAATTTGAAGTGTTAAACGTAATATAATACGATCGTTAATATATTGACGATTCGCTGACGCCGAAAAGGGTTGTAATATAACTTTTAAATTTGCACCGCGCGTTTAATCGAAAGAGCTAAGTAGTTATCCGCAAAGCTACCGTTAAGTGTGGCGACAGATGTTACCAAGCGGGTGGTGGTGGTGGTGGTGGTGGTGGTGGTGGTGGTAAATTTGCTTAAGATTATAAACTTCAAGTTTTAAAAATCAACAACGTTATAGTACGTCGTGTCAAATGACACACAGTTTAAAATGTCTACATTTAAATTTCACCAAAATAAGGATGTATAAACTAAATATGATATGACGTTAGCATACATATCATTCAATCTAATCATTCTAAAGTACAAATCAATAATTTTTTATTGATTAAGTGGCCGTGTTCATACTAGGGTCGGTGAAGTTTTCACCGATGAGTGTATCGAGTGGTACATAGGTTTTTTGTTGCATAGACTCTAATATACGAGGATCCATTAAAAGCATTTTCCTGGCCATCCTTAAAATCCCAAGACACCTTTAAGTACACCGAGGACTGGTCCGAGTAAAGCACCTAGGAAACCGCCGGTCTGCAAAATTTGCTTTCGTCTTTTGACGGTCAATGACTTTTTGGTAAGTTGTCTCAAGTTCACTTTGTGACGACGCAAACGTCTCTTCTAACCAGGCGTGAGGGGAACGTTGCCTTTTAAGACATTGTGACAGCACTCGCATAACGTTTTTACGAGTTGTGGGGTAGCATTTTCGACAACGGCTTTCACAGCGGGTGGTTTGGCCCGAGCCAAAAACCTTAACATCTCACCTTGTCGTTTTACCGACTCAGACATGGTTGCTTTTTATTTCGGGACGTAAACGACTTGCTGCTCGTAAGAAAAGATACTACTGCGTAATCTCAGATTATCAGGTGTTTCCTGTCGAAGGTCGATCAACAAATAACCATGAGGGGCCGATGTTGCGTCCTTAAAACTTTCCTGGACATACGAAACGCGACCGGGATACATTTGTTTTGCCAAATTTGTAATTTGTGAACCGTCTCTAGGGTTCTTGAACAACACGATGTAATGCGAATTGAGACTAATGGTTCTTTGTTCTTTATTTTTCCCGAATAGGTTTTGGACAATATACATGACACTAATATTACGATGGTGACTACCTTTCGTAAACAATTTTGTAATTCGATCATCTGTTTCCGCCATCAAATCATCGATGACGACTAGACGCCTACGTTTTCCATCCCCCATTGATCCACTTTCTAAGTCAGGAAGACCTTCCACAAACTGAACGTTCTTCATGGTATCAAACAAAGGCTGCCACTCCCCGTAACAGTAATAAATTTCCTCAGGTGCAGGATCCATCATCCCTGACACCTGGGATAAAAATGTTTTGACAAATACTGTTTTACCACTCCCGGTTGGCCCTGCGATCAGAGCGGTAAAGGGATGTTTCCATCTCGGATCCATCGTCTTAAATGAATTATTTTGATTCCAGTCATACGAGTTAGTGTTGGTCGCAGTATAGTCTGTTTGGATCGCTGATGGCGGTTGACCGGTTTGTCTGTCGACCGGTGATGGGGTGTCCCTCAGTATAGTTTGGTTGTTGTGCGCTGTCTTATAATGGTTCGTTAAATTGTCAAGTTGTGTAAATAGTTTCCCGCATGTTGTGCAGGGATGTCTTTGTCGTCCGTGTACAGAGTCGTGATGTCTTGTCAAAGCGTCTTTGCGAGTGAATACCCGCTCGCATATGTCACACTTGTTACGGGACATGGCTGGGTGGGTGGTAGGTTGGGCGGCTTCCATTATTGACGAGTTATCTAGTAGTCGGCTGCTTGGGTAGGTCGTTGGCTGTAGAATAAAAATAATTACATAAAATAAAAAGCATAAAATAAAATACATACTTAAAACAAAATTAAAAATGAAACGTACCTATGGGTTTGAACATCTAAGGTGAACGTGAAGTTAGCTGTAGCTGGAACGTTTGGTTCAGTGGCTGCCTCGGGGATGGGTAGGTAGCTCAATAGGGTCGGTCGATGGAACAGTTGTGTGGAGGGTCGGTTGTACACTAAAAAGGAATACATGTGACGACTTATTTAGATACCTATTTATTTAAAGGTTATTTTAATTGGTTAGTTTCCTTAAAATAAACGTAATATTCACCTTACCTCGGTGTACGATTCAAAAGTAAAGTAATTAATTAAAAGGTATTTGAATGGGGGTTAGTTCCCTTAAAACAATACGTACTATTAACCTTACCTCGGTGTACGATACAAAATTAAATACATGTGCGTACTTATTTAATAAGATTTGATTTTAACAGGGTTAGCACCCATAAAACAAAAGTAATATTAACCTTACCTTTAATAGAATAAACACGCACAAAAGATGTGGTCCGTGTAGGGTTAGGTAGATGTGATGCTTGGTAAAGCTGGCGTGGGTTTAGTCTCAGGAGTCAACAGAGGTCTCATCCAGGATAAGTCGCTGTGACGCTTGATTTGAAGTCCGAAGTCGAAGTGATTAGAACACAATTTGCGCGGTCATTTATACGGTTGGACACTCTAATTACAGCCCACACCTACCGACTCCAAAACATGCATGTTCCGAGTTCAAAACCAACCTCGGTGAAAACTTCACCGACCCTAGTATGAACACGGCCACTTAATCAATAAAAAATTATTGATTTGTACTTTAGAATGATTAGATTGAATGATATGTATGCTAACGTCATATCATATTTAGTTTATACATCCTTATTTTGGTGAAATTTAAATGTAGACATTTTAAACTGTGTGTCATTTGACACGACGTACTATAACGTTGTTGATTTTTAAAACTTGAAGTTTATAATCTTAAGCAAATTTACCACCACCACCACCACCACCACCACCACCACCACCCGCTTGGTAACATCTGTCGCCACACTTAACGGTAGCTTTGCGGATAACTACTTAGCTCTTTCGATTAAACGCGCGGTGCAAATTTAAAAGTTATATTACAACCCTTTTCGGCGTCAGCGAATCGTCAATATATTAACGATCGTATTATATTACGTTTAACACTTCAAATTATTGGAACTAATTATAAAAGATTATTTCAAGATGTCTAATGAAGATTGGATACTTGTGGCCAGAGGTAACAATAAAGTGACGGAAATACGAACGATGAATCACACCGGATTTAAATTGGCGATTGTCAGCCAATTCATGAACAAAAACACTTTAAATCTTAGAGAGCTTATAGATGGGACCGATCTTAATTTTCCTACAAATTCTGGTGTTAGTATGAGTCGCGTCTGCTTTGAGCGCCTATTAAGTTTACAGGATGAAATTTTAAAAGCCTTTGATGAATTGGAAAAACGTTAATAAACAAATAAAATATAAGAAGACTTTTGTTCTAATTTAGTGTGATTGTGTGTGTGTGTGTGTGTATATACGTGTAGCATACGCGTACTAGAAAACCAACAAGGTAATGTCCGGTTGGTCAACCTAATTACACCACCAGCTGTCGCACAACAGCTGTTGCACAGCTGTCAACCGAGCGGGGGAAACTCGGTGAAGCATAACAGAAATTTAATTAGGTGTGATGGGCCAGCGGCTGCGATCAATACATTCCCATTAAAACGGGGAGCGGTGAGAAAACTTCGCGGGCGGGTCGATACGTAACAGGTGTTACATGTCTGGTTAAAGGTTGGTATACAAAGACTGTTCTAGTACACGCTCGTTGTAGGGGAGAATTTAAAAACATACATACATTCAAACAAATAAACAACATTAAACAACAAAGAAAAGAAATATATCAAATAAATTAATTAAACAAAGTAATTAAAATCAAAGAAATAAAATGAATTTCAAACAAATAATCAAATTACGTAACTAGTTAATAAAATAAAATTTAAAATTTAAAAATTTAAAAAATTAAAATCCAATTACGTAACTACTCAATAAAAATAATTAAAAGTAAACAAATAACCAAATTACACCCCGTGTACGCTTGTTTACATTTTAAAAGACGTGTCGCGTGTCTTCCCCTTACGGCTTCCCTAATAGAGAAACGAGAGGAAAGACAACTGTTCTAAAATCCTACCAACTCCAAAACATCTGTGTACCAACATCACTCGGTGAAAACAAAATCCTTCCCACTCTAGACTCGACCCCTAACACTTCCAAAACATGCCTGTATCAACTTTGTAACCTGCCTTGGTGAAAACTTCACCGACCCTGATATAAACTCTACACCAACCAACAACAAAACATGGATATACCAACTACATACAACACACCGCTCGACCCGGGTCGCTCAATACTATTTCTTTACTCGATCAAAAAACCCATGACACTGTCCGTATAACTGTTAGTGAAAAGCACGGGATCCAACCGGGGGGAAAAACCGATTAACGTGGTAACAGATGTTCCCACACTTAACGCTGGATTTGCGTTAATTACCATACCCCCCGGTGGGATCGGGTCGGCGAACAACGCATAAAAGCGGTGAAGCATAACCAATTTAATTATATGGGACAACATTTGATGGCCCAGCGGCTGCGATCGATACAATACCCATTAAAAACGCTCAGCGCGTGTCAACAAAGGATCCCGGCTCGATAAGTAACAGATGTTACATGTCTGGTTAAAGGCTGGTATACAAAGACTGTTCTAGTACATGATAGTGTTAGTCTTTTATTTAAAACATACATACAACCAAATAAACAAATAAACAAAGTAATTAAACAACAAAGAAAAAGAAATATATCAAATAAATAAATAAACAAAAGTAATTAAAATCAAATTACGTAACTAGTTAATAATAATTTAACTAATTATAAAATAAAATTAAATTAAAAATAAACAAAATAAAAATAATTAAAAAGTAAACAAATAATCAAATTACGTAACTCGTCAATAAAAATAATTAAAAAGTAAACAAATAATCAAATTACGTAACTCGTTAATAAAAAATTACACAATATAAACAAAGTAATTAAACAACAAGTAAACAACAAATTAAACAAAATAAAAATACAATCAAAGTAATTAAATTACGTAACTCGATAATAAAAATTAATTAAAAATTTAAAAACTCATTAAAACTAATTAAAAAATACATTAAAATTACGTAACTAGGTCAAAAATTAATTAAAATTTTAAAAACTCATTAAAACTAATTAAAAAACTCATTAAAATTACGTAAGTAAGTCAATGATGACGTCACAAGGTCAATGATTACGTCACAAGGTCACCAAAAGGTGACCTACTGACCTACTTCCCCACCTGCTCACCCACCCTAGGGTGGGTGAGTATTTTACTATATGTCGTTGTACCAGGCTGCGCATCCTGCTCACCCACCCTCACCCAGGTGGGTGAGTATTTTACTATATCCCATTGTACCAGGCTGCGCCACCTGCTCACCCACCTTCACCCAGATGGATGAGTATTTTACTATATGTCGGTGTACCTCCACCTCCCCCAGGGAGTATTTTACTATATCTCGTTGTACCAGGCTGCGGCAGGCTGCGCCTGGTGGGTGAGTATTTTGCTATATGTCATTGTACCAGGCTGGGGGAGTATTTTCCTATATATCCTTTGCTCCTGCTCCTGCTCCACCTCCTGCTCCCCTCACCCTGCGCCTGCGCCTGCGACCCAAAAGGGACCTAATATACTACTATGGACACATTGACGTTCTACGGACTTGAACCCGGTTTCAAACTCGAGGCTTTTTGGACAGCAGTCATATGCATTTAGATGAACTTAAGCTAAACATTGTGATAAACATGTTACATTACTACTGTAAGAGTCAAAGCAAATATTTGTTTTCAATCTGACAAACAGATAAACCTATCAAGTGGAGAAGTACAACAGTTAATTATGGATGCTGATCCGCAAAAAAGAATGGCATTAGTAAAGAAATGTAATGAAACTACCGGGTGAGTTTATGTATGTGCTCCAATGTGGCGTTACAATAGGGACATGGGCCTACCCCAACCAAATGCTTCTCCTCCTAGTAACGCCATCAGTAGTTACATGTCTTACTAGTGTTGGTGTACTGAATGAGATTAATTATGTGTTAACAAAATAATTTAAGCGCGCCTTGAGGTTTGTTTACCAAAAACCAATGATACGATTGGTTCAGTTTTTCTTCAACAGTGACCAGTGATTTGATTGGTTAAAACTTCTAGTGTTTCTTCTACAGTGACGAGGACGACCCAGGCGAATGTCTTGAATATGACCCGGACAATACAGACGAGGAAGATCCAGAGGAAACACTCTATGACATGGTGATTCCACTTGTTGCCTTTACATGGTCTATTCTACTTCTGAACTCTGTATTAAGATTGTAACACACTAAATGATCATGTCTGTTTCATGGTTTCACCACTTAAACTGTTCCAACTGTTCATCTCTGCATACCATTACACCATAATATATAGGCCTACTCACTTCACTATCAACATTATACCATACTATCTACACACCTTCGTATCACCATTACACTATACTATCTACCCACCTGTGTATTAACCTATTCTCTCCAGCAATACCAAGGCACCTGGGAGGCTGAAGGTACCAAATCTAAGATGTACGAAACAGAACAGAAGTTCAGGGAAGCGTTCAACAGACAGCCTGTGTACGTGACGGTTCTCATGTTCACACTACAGAAAATGAAGTTTCAGTCAAAACCGAATTCAACTAATTCATATTTTCAGTAAACTATAGGCGATTGCATAAGTAGAGATACTCACTTGATGCCCCATTTTGACTCATTTATACCCTACCAGTTCTCATTTTCACACAATAGAAAATCAATTCTTAGTCAAATTTAAATACAATAAATGCAGATTTCAGTAAACTGTAGGCGATAGTGGTCTATTCGTTTTCATTTTCACACTACAGAAAATCTAAATCAGTCAAAGTTAAATACAATTAATACAAACTTACACACTGTAAAATTGATGCCACTGCTATTGCATTAACTAAACAATTACTTAAACCAATACACGTTAATAATATTGTATTTGTTTTACCCAGAGATATACGCAAACAGCTTGGCCATCAAGCTACTGATATGATACTTCAATGTTCTTATGCTGGCAAGAAATGTGAAGCAAGGTACTTTCTGTTTGTTGGAACACGAATCTCATGTTTCGTGTCGTTTGACATGAATTGGATGTTTCGTGTCGTTAACATGAATCTGATGTTTCGTGTCGTTTAACATGAATCTGATGTTTCTTGTCGTTTGATGTGAATAGGATGTTTAGTGTCGTTTGACATGAATCTGATGTTTCGTGACATTTGACATGAATCTGATGTTTCAAGTCGTTTGACATGAATTGGATGTTTCGTGTCGTTTGATATGAATTGGATGTTTCGTGTCGTTTGACATGAATCTGATGTTTCGTGACATTTGACATGAATCTGATGTTTCAAGTCGTTTGACATGAATTGGATGTTTCGTGTCGTTTGATATGAATTGGATGTTTCGTGTCGTTTGACATGAATCTGATGTTTCGTGACATTTGACATGAATCTGATGTTTCAAGTCGTTTGACATGAATTGGATGTTTCGTGTCGTTTGACATGAATTTGATGTTTCTTTTCGTTTTATATGAATAGGTTGTTTCGTGTCGTTTGACATGAATCTGATGTTTCGTGACGTTTGACATGAATCTGATGTTTCATGTCGTTTTACACGAATTGGATGTTTCGTGTCGTTTGATATGAATCTGATGTTTCGTGTCGTTTGACATGAATTGGATGTTTCGTGTCGTTTGACATGAATCGGATGTTTCGTTTCGTTTGACAAGGTGTTACTTTAGTTTATTGACAGTTTTGACATAGTCTCTCTTGACTGGAAGTATTTTACACGTTTTATTCAGATTAGATTAACTCATTATGTTTTAATGGTGTTTATGGTAAACATAGAACTTAACATTTTATATTTATAATTATTAGGTCATGGCAAATTTCAAGAATTCTCTTTAATATTATATTTTATTTTAATTTTTATTTCACAACTACTACGCGCCATAATACCTTTATGTTCTAACGTGTTGTGTGTGAAGAGATATTAAATATAGGCCCCTGGACTATGTTTGGTACGTTTTACTGTACACATAAAAATACTGTCATACTTCAGGAACTTCACACTAGCCTTCTCCGAGACTTACGGGAACTGCCACACACTGCAATACGACAAGTTCCTTAGCCGAGCGAGCGGTCCAGCTGGAGGTAAGTTCTGACTTTTGTTGTTCTTCGTGGGAATAGGTAAGGTCTAACTTTTATTCTTATATGTGGCTTTTCAACTTCTTTGGAGTAGGTTATGCATGACTTGTGTTCTTCTTTGGATGAGGTTATGTATGACTTTTGATATTGCTTATTAAGGTTCATATAATTGTACAAGCAGTAGCGTCGCTAGGTCGGGTATGCCAGAAGCGGCACCTCATGCTGTCACCCCCCCCCCCACCATTTTTTCTGTAAATTTTGCAGTTGGTGTCTCCCCCTCTGTAAAAAGCTTTAAAGCTTTAACATAAAATAGTAATGTTTATCTATAGTCGGTAGTTAATACAGCTGGGTGTAGCATTGTTCTTCTATAGTTTACCAGCTACGTCATAGTGTCACCACTCCTACCTTGTTGGGATCGTAATTATGTACTAAAATACTTTTTTATCTCTAATTAACCATTCATTGAACTGGCGAAAAACATATTTATTCGATAAATCTCGCAATTTGTTTTTGTCTTGGTGTCACCCCCCCAATGGTGTCACTCGGTGCGGTCCGCACCCTTGCCCCCGCCTCGCGACGCCTCTGAGTACAAGACATGTCAGTATACGGAGTTTCATGTTGCAATAGCTTGTTCTTAGTAAATCAGAAATATTTGATGTTACGTGTACAGGCGAGTAGCTTTAAGTAAAAATGTTTAGAGCTCTAAATGCATGAATTGCATTTAATGAATACATGTATGTTTTGTCTATCGAAAAAATACGAGCACAATTTATTAGATCGGCTTGTTGATATTTCTAACGTAGGTCTGGAACTGACCATATTTTTGGAAACGCATGAATACATTCCTGGCATCTCGAATGGAATGGGCATCCAGCTACTGGTGCATGACCAGGAAACTGTTCCGTTCCCTGATGAGGAAGGGATCGCCATTAGCCCGGGAACCAACACGTTCGTTGGCATCAAGCAGGTAAGTGACACGATGAATGAAGTTGGCATCAAGCAGGTAAGTGACACGATGAATGAAGTTGGCATCAAGCAGGTAAGTGACATGATGAATGAAGTTGGCATCAAGCAGGTAAGTGACGAGATGAATGAAGTTGGCATCAAGCAGGTAAGTGACAAGATGAATGAAGTTGGCATCAAACAGGTAAGTGACAAGATGAATGAAGTTGGCATCAAACAGGTAAGTGACACAATGAATGAAGTTGGCATCAAGCAGGTAAGTGACACGATCAATGAAGTTGGCATCAAACAGGTAAGTGACACGATGAATGAAGTTGGCATCAAGCAGGTAAGTGACACAATGAATGAAGTTGGCATCAAGCAGGTAAGTGACACGATCAATGAAGTTGGCATCAAACAGGTAAGTGACACAATGAATGAAGTTGGCATCAAGCAGGTAAGTGACACGATCAATGAAGTTGGCATCAACAGGTAAGTGACAAGATGAATGAAGTTGGCATCAAGCAGGTAAGTGACACAATGAATGAAGTTGGCATGAAGCAGGTAAGTGACACGATGAATGAAGTTGGCATCAAGCAGGTAAGTGACATGATGAATGAAGTTGGCATCAAGCAGGTAAGTGACATGATGAATGAAGTTGGCATCAAGCAGGTAAGTGACACGATGAATGAAGTTGGCATCAAGCAGGTAAGTGACGCGATGAATGAAGTTGGCATCAAGCAGGTAAGTGACACGATGAATGAAGTTGGCATCAAGCAGGTAAGTTACACGATAAATGAAGTTGGCATCAAACAGGTATATGAAGTTGGCATCAAGCAGGTAAGTGACACGATAAATGAAGTTGGCATCAAACAGGTAAGTGACAAGATGAATGAAGTTGGCATCAAGCAGGTAAGTGACAAGATGAATGAAGTTGGCATCAAGCAGGTAAGTGACAAGATGAATGAAGTTGGCATAAAGCAGGTAAGTGACACGATCAATGAAGTTGGCATCAAGCAGGTAAGTAACAAGATGAATGAAGTTTCAGCAAAGGCTCGTATCACGAAATCTCGTGGCCTATTGAAACGGAATCTCTACTAAACCATGTGGTTACTGAACTGTATTTGTGATACACTGTGTCGGCACAGAACGGTGTCGGCACTTGGCCGTGTCGGCACTTGGCCGTGTCGGCACTTGGCAGTTTCGGCACTTATCCGTGTCGGCACTTATCCATGTCGGCACTTAGCCCTGTCGGCACAAAGCTGTGTCTGCACCTGTTGCAATCAATCTTTTCATGGTCCCTCGGCCGATACGGTTGATTAAATTCAAGTGTTTTATTCTATTCTATATGACATCTCTCTGAACTCATTCCAATTTTCCTTAGGTAGAGGTCACTCGGCTCTCCAAACCCTATGGCCCTTGCATGGAAGTTGATACATTTCTGGCAAAATATAAAAGGAAATACACCAGAAACGTAAATATACTCACCATTTTAAAATGATTGCTAAATAATTACATGTAGACAGTAGCGTAGCGAGGGGGGGGGGGGGGGGGGCGGGGGGGGGGGGGACATATGTCCCCGGGCGCCGAGCTTAGGGGGCGCCAAATTGGGTTGGAAAAATAAATTGAAAGGTTGAGGGGGGTGCAAATTGAAAGTTTGAGGGGGGGGGGGGGGGTGTAAATGAAAATCTCGAGGGTGGGTGCAAATCGAAAGTTTGAGGGGGGAGTGCAAATCAAAATCTCGAGAGGGGGTGCAAATCGCCGGGAAGGGTCGCTACGCCTCTGCATGTAGAGTTTATAAGCGTTGTTTTATTTGTGTTTATTTTTAAACATATATTTTAACATAAAGTAAAAAGAATACATTTTAATTATACCATCATATAAACGGGTAGCAGAAAATATTAAATAATTTTGTTTCTACCTAGTCTTGCTAAATGTCTTATGTCACCCACTTAAAACTAAAATGTTTCTGTCTTCCCCTTTTCTAAAATGATCATCTAACACCATTAGAAGAACTAAAATCTTCGTATGTCTTCTCAAGACTTGCTAAAATCCTTATACCACACGTTTGAAGAACTAAACAAATCTCCCTATTTCACACCTAGACTTGCTAAAATCTTTAAACCTTACCTTTTAAGAACTAAACAAATCTTCCTATTTCACGTCTAGACTTGCTAAAATCCTTAAACCACACCTCTAAACAAATCTCCCCGTCTCCCACCTAGACCTGTCAGAAGATCTGCAAACAGAACCTGATCCGGACCAGATGTAACTGCTCGGACAGTCTCCAGCCCGAACTCAATCAGCTGATGGGTAACGTGCAGAAGCTCAACATCTGCATGTCTAGCGCAGGTACTCACTTCCTCTCTCACTAGCCTTGTCTGTTAGCTCAACATCTGCATGTCTAGCGCAGGTACTCACTTCCTCTCTCATCGGCCTTGTCTGTCAAGAGTTTGGTCATCTTTATATGTCTGTTGGGTGGTGTAGAATGTTTGGTTATATTTATATGTCTGCTGAGTTGTGTAGAATGTTAGTTACTGTTTGCATAACACAAGTTGTTGTTTAGTTATAATTATAAAGTCAATATAGCTTATAACATTCAGTTTTATTGAAGTTATTGGATTATCTCTTAACAAAATAATAGGATAACGTTTTTAAAAAATAATGGCATTATGTTTCCCTATAATTAAGGTATTAGGACTTTGATAAATATGGTGGTTTGATATTAAAAGTACGGGATAGTCTTATCGCTATTAATCCATAATGTAAAATTTAATTTATGGGATTATTTCCTATTAAAACTATTGTATTATCTCCCTAAACTAGAGCAAAAGTGTGTGGCGAACATCTCCATGTCATTTGAACCTAATGACGCTGGGTGTGGCTGTGATAATCCATGCAGGTAATTGTATACGTACGTGTTAGTATAGCTAAGTGAGTGACGAGTTATATCAAACTGTTTTGTCTTGTTTATGTTAGTACAGCTTTGCATACAAATCATCAGTCATATTGAGGCGAATAAATTATATATAGTATACATACTACATTTTTTTAAAGTATACATAATACTCAACGGTCTTCAATAATTTGATCTATAGTACAGTAACCTAAAGAACGCTATTGCGGCATTAACAAATATACATCTCTCAAAATGATTTCAGTGAAAGGATCTATGAAAAAACGATATCCTCTAGACGCTGGCCAAGCCCAGACTTTGGAGTAAGTTGGTTTGGATTGGGGTTCTAACTTAAATAATGTCACCCTATCGCAACTGATGTTTACCCTCTCCTTCCTCCATTATTAAAACACAACAAAGAATCAGATCCGCACAAAAAGACATAGTTCTACCCTTAACTTAAGCTCGTCATCATTATAATAATTCTTTATATCTCTACATAAAGGACACAACACTCTTTAATGGATTACCTGTTCTTTCAATACATATATATTTCATTTTGAACTTTTTAAAAAAATATGAGTTTTGACTAATTTAATCAATCTTGATGTGTTAGAAAATTCTTTTAGAGGGGGCATGTAAGAATCAAGAGGATGACGTGTGTGCTCCGTTACGTGCAGATGAACAGCTACTTGTGTACGTTTATAAGTTGTTTTACTTTTTATAGCTGATAAACTTAAACCCGTATTTAGTTCATAGTATTTCTTAAATTAGATATAACTTATTCTGCTTTCTGAATTAAGTATACGTGCCAACTTGTTATGCGCCATATGAGCCGTTGACTCCGATTTCAGCCTGCTTTTCTTTTTGGATTTACTTCTATA
Source organism: Physella acuta (assembly GCF_028476545.2). Classification (NCBI taxonomy): domain Eukaryota; kingdom Metazoa; phylum Mollusca; class Gastropoda; family Physidae; genus Physella; species Physella acuta. The sequence goes on along the minus strand of NW_026732109.1, from coordinate 216,474 downwards.
GCTTTTGTCCAACAAAGAAGAAAGTACAAGGCAGCAGTTGTTTGATTTTGGAATCATCTCTCCTATAAAAGTTGCTGTCCCCAGTTGTCAAGCCTCATCTGCCTAGGTTTCGAACTCGAGACTATTAGGTTTACCGACTAGAACCACGCTGACCCCTATTTGGTAGAACAAGCGATGAGGTTTTAAGATGTTCTTCTAGCTAAGCAGAGAACATCTACAGGACAGCATTTAAATATCGGAGTTTTATCTCCTTAGAGGGTTGTTCTTTCAGATTAGCGGTGGTGAGCTGCTTTACCATCCGACCACGGCACATCTATCATAGGCAGAAAGCTGTTGCTTTATAATTGAAGCGATGGATATATGGCAGATGTCAAATCTTAGCTCTTAATTAACATGCAGAGCTACAGTCCATTCCCATAATGATGTGCAAGACAACTGTGTATGCCTTATTTGTACTTCTACCGTTTTTCTGGCACCAATTTATTCTAAACGTGTATTGATAACAATTTTTTTTTTCAGAAAAAACTTCATTAAGGTGAACATATTTTTCCAAGATTTGAACTTCGAACAATTAGAAGAGAATCCTGATTATGGGGTAAAACATGTTTTCGCACTTAACTCGGATATACTATTTGCTATTTATTCTGTAGAATATTACCTCTGAAGGTACCTGGGGCTACACCACATTAAATTAGACAAGTCTAGTTGATCAGAGTTGTATGCTCGCTATATGGTATGTGATCATTACACTCAAGAAAACTGATGAAGCTGTCCGTTTTTTATCAATGTGCCAACAATACCGCCACTGTTGCCTGGTTGGAACCTTTTACGTTGATCCATTTTTTAAATTATTTTATTATGTTTTTAGATAATAACATTGCGTATTTTTAATTTTTAATAATTTGTAATGTACAGACTTGTATAATTAATTTATACTTTTATAATGAGAATTTGAAATAGTTTCATTTAAGTAGATCTTTAAATCCGTTACTATAAATATGCAGAAATGCTTGCTTACGTATGTAATTGTGTTATGGCGATCATGACTAATAGAGATCCGTCCCCACCCACAGAGTACTCAGCTACTGTCTGACATCGGGGGCAGCATCGGCCTTTGGATCGGCCTCTCCGTCCTGGGCTTGTGTGAGTTGCTCCATCTGGCTGTGTCCATCGTTGTTTACATCTGCTGTGGGCGCCACGCCAAGAAATAGACTGGACACATCTGTTGTGGGCGCCACACCAAGAAATAGACTAGACACATCTGCTGGCGCCACACCAAGAAATAGACTGGACACATCTGCTATGGACGCCACGCCAAGAAATAGACTGGACACATTTGCTGGCGCCACACCAAGAAATAGACTGGACACATCTGCTGTGGACGCCACTCCAAGAAATAGACTGGACACATCTGAGTAGACGCCACACCAAGAAATAGACTGGACACATCTGCTGTGGGTGCCACACCAAGAAATAGACTAGACACATCTGAGTAGACGCCACGCCAAGAAATAGACTAGACACATCTGAGTAGACGACATGACAGAAAATAGACTGGACACTCCAGGGCATGGCGACATGACAAGAAATAGACTGGACACATCTGCTGTGGACGCCACTCCAAGAAATAGACTGGACACATCTGCTGTGGAAGCCACGCCAAGAAATAGACTGGACACACCTGCTTTGGACGCCACTCCAAGAAATAGACTGGACACATCTGAGTAGACGCCGAACCAAGAAATAGACTGGACACATCTGCTGTGGGTGCCACACCAAGAAATAGACTAGACACATCTGAGTAGACGCCACGCCAAGAAATAGACTGGACACATCTGAGTAGACGACATGACAGAAAATAGACTGGACACTCCAGGGCATGGCGACATGACAAGAAATAGACTGGACACATCTGCTGTGGACGCCACTCCAAGAAATAGACTGGACACATCTGCTGTGGAAGCCACGCCAAGCAATAGACTGGACACATCTGCTGTGGACGCCACGCCAAAAAAATAGACTGGACACATCTGCTGTGGGTGCCACACCAAGAAATAGACTAGACACATCTGAGTAGACGCCACGCCAAGAAATAGACTAGACACATCTGAGTAGAAGACATGACAAGAAATAGACTGGACACTCCAGGGCATGGCGACATGACAAGAAATAGACTGGACATATCTGCTGTGGACGCCACTCCAAGAAATAGACTGGAGACATCTGCTGTGGACGCCACGCCAAGAAATAGACTGGACACACCTGCTTTGGGCGCCACACCAAGAAATAGACTGGACACTCCAGGGCATGGCGCAACGCCAAGAAATAGACTGGACACACAAGGTGTAGACGACATGACTGGAAACAGGCTGGACACACCTAGTGTAGACGAAATGACAGGAAATAGACTGGACACACCTTCCAACTATAGTAAAACTCACTGTGAACTACTTTCCAACACGGAAGACGTTTTGCAGATAAATGTTCTATTTACAATAATTTACATCACATTCTCTTGATTGTAACGAAATAGTGTTGTCTTCATCATTTGTTGTGCTTATATAAATCTGTAAGTAGCGGATTAGAATGTATGAGTTTGAGAACATGTTTAAAGTAAGAATATAATTGTTCAGGAGAATTCAAATAGCTGGTTTTTTTACATACTGGGAGTGAAATAGCAGGTATATTTCAACAATATTGTAGGAATTTTTTAATACTTGGGTTTCAGATAGCAGATTTTTTAAACTATTGTGTGTTATAGAAGTTTTCTAAATATGTTTTCCCAACACAAAAATAAAATGTACATAAGCCCCATCCTACTTTCAACCTTCCCTAGACACAAAACAAACAAACGCCTACAACAATACAAGCCTTAACATCAACCCCGTTTATCGTTTTAAATATGTTAAAAATAGAACGATACATTTTTTCTGTAATTTAAAATATACTTTGTCTGTTGTCTATTTATGCTAATAATTAACAAGTAAAATAAAACTGTTTTTAATTCAAGAAAAATATTTTATTAGCACACATTAAAAACTCTTATTAAAGCAGATTTTGTTTTATTTCAATATTCTACTTGTAATACGAATAGCGACTGACTTTGTAGTGCTCAACACAACTGTTTATCTTATCAGAGATCTAGCACCGACAACTCCTTACACATTTGACGCAAGAGAATGAATGCCCTTGGGTTTTGAACTGAAAGGTACTAAGATTTAAACAGAACAATAGACAAAGGATATTCACTTTTATATCTACAGGCTATTGCGTCTTAAACGTAGACAACCCATTCTCTCATTTATTCACAAGGCAAAATGGGCACACAAAAACAATAACGATCCCGCAGAAAGCTAACACAGAAGTTTTCAATACAGTGTCAGCGATTATCAGCAGCAAAACAACCACCTAAACTTGTAGCTATCGCCATTTCAAGAGTATTAGGTGTTAACGGTATAAGGAAAATAAACCGGGAGTGATCTCCCCTAAACTTTCTCGAATATTCTTATATAAAATAACAGGGGATGGGAACTCGGGCTATAGACATGATTTTTAATCCATGTTAAATACTTAAAGTTTTAAAAATAGAATAAAATCTCGTAGACAAATTAATTGCACACCAAGTGAACGCGAAATAAAAAAGCGCATAATAGTGCGCAATATTATTATTACTTTTAAAATTTACATTAGTTTTTTTGAGAAATCGGAAGTAGCGTAAAGTACTACTTCCAGTCAACGGAAATGACTCAAAATTAAATAGAAGGTAGAGAATTAGATCTTTTACTTACGTATGAAATTTCATTTATCTATCTGAAATAGTACTCAAGTTATAGGCTTTTGAAAAATTCAAAGTAGGAAAAGTACCACTTCCGGTTATCGGAAATCGCTCAAAAGTTGATACGGATCTACGATTTTGATTAAATACTTATATATGAAATTTCATCAACCTAGCTGTAACGGTACTCAAGTTATCGTGTTTACACACGGACACACACACACACACACACAGACACACAGACATACGGACAAGATTGCAAAATTATGTTTTTCCGTATCAGTGAGATGCAAAACGTGCGACACCACCAGCTGAGCTCAGTGAAGAAAGAGTGCGAGAATCCCTTTGTTGCATCCCCTTTTAAGCATTAAAATTGGCGGTGTAACACGTGGACAATCTAGCCAACTAGAGAGGAGCCTGTGAGCAGAGGCGTAGCGACCCTTCCCGGCGCCTGGGGACAAACTTTTCGATTTGCACCCCCTCCCCCCTCGAGATTTCGATTTGCACCCCCCTAAAACTTTCGATTTGCACCCCCCCCCCTCGAGATTTCCATTTGCACCCCCCCCCCCTCAAACTTTCGATTTGCACCGCCCTCAACCTTTCAATTTATTTTTCCAACCCAACATATGTCCCCCCCCACCGCCCCCCCCCCCACCTCGCTACGCTACTGCCTGTGAGGGGGACGAAAGATAGGAATGTACGTACTTGTAGAGAGTGGGGGGGGGGGGGAGTAATAGAGCAGGGTGGTGGAAGAATAAAATGGAGCTAGCCTAAACGGTTTTACCGTCACATTAGGTTCACAAATAAATTCACAAATAAATTAATAAGAGTATACCATTATAACAAAAAACATAAAAGTACGAAGATATACACTTTTAAAACAAAACAAAATATGTAACATTTGTTTTGTGTATTAAAACTAATTTATTGGCTGCAATGATAGTTTTTACTTTACATAAACCTTAATAGTGGGTCAATGGTAATGGCTATTGTCCGAGGTTTATGTTTAAGACGTTTATGTCAATAAGATGTCTAGGTGAACAGCTGTCCAAACATTAGGACATAATGGTCAATTAAAACAGGTGTCCAAACATTAGGATATCATTGTCTATTAAAACAGCTGTCCAAACATTAGGATATCATTGTCTATTAAAACAGCAGTCCAAACATTAGGACATCATTGTCTATTAAAACAGCTGTTCAAACATTAGGACATCATTGTCTATTCAAACAGCTGTCCAAACAATTAGGACATCATTGTCTATTAAAGCAGCTGTCCAAACATTAGGACATCATTGTCTATTAAAACAGCTGTCCAAACATTAGGACATCATTGTCTATTAAAACAGCTGTCCAAACATTAGGACATCATTGTCTATTAAAACAGCTGTCAAAACATTAGGACATCATTGTCTATTAAAACAGCTGTCAAAACATTAGGACATCAATGTTTATTAAAACAGCTGTCCAAACATTTAGGACATCATTGTCTATTCAAACAGCTGTCCAAACATTAGGACATCATTGTCTATTAAAACAGCTGTCCAAACAATTGGACATCATTGTCTATTAAAACAGCTGTCCAAACATTAGGACATCATTGTCTATTAAAACAGCTGTCCAAACATTAGGACATCATTGTCTATCAAAACAGCTGTCCAAACATTAAGACATCATTGTCTATTCAAACAGCTGTCCAAACATTAGGACATCATTGTCTATTCAAACAGCTGTCCAAACAATAGGACATCATTGTCTATTAAAACAGCTGTCCAAACATTAGGACATCATTGTCTATTCAAACAGCTGTCCAAACATTAGGACATCATTGTCTATTAAAACAGCTGTCCAAACATTAGGACATCATTGTCTATTTAAACAGCTGTCCAAACATTAGGACATCATTGTCTATTAAAACAGCTGTCCAAACATTAGGACATCATTGTCTATTAAAACAGCTGTCCAAACATTAGGACATCATTGTCTATTCAAACAGCTGTTAAACTGTGAGGACAGCATGGTGATAATGCCATGGTCCCAGCACCAGGCTAGGGTCTACAGACAGAACAGGATATCTCAGGTAGTGTGATGTGATTTGGTCTAGGACAGCAACCTATAGGCTGTTCGTGTCTGGCAGGTAGTGTGATGTGATTTGGTCTAGGGTAGACAGCAACCTACAGGCCTTTCGTGTCTGGCAATTAGTGTGATGTGATTTGGTGCAGGGCAAACAGCAACCTACAGGCTGTTTGTGTCTGGCAGGTGGTGTGATGTGATTTGGTCTAGGGCAGACAACAACCTACAGGCTGTTCGTGTCTGGTAATACAGGCAGGTAGTGTCATGTGATTTGGTCTAGGGCAGACAGCAACCTACAGGCTGTTCGTGTCTGGCAGGTAGTGTGATGTGATTTGGTCTAGGGCAGACAGCAACCTACAGGCTGTTCGTGTCTGGCAGGTAGTGTGATGTGATTTGGTCTAGGACAGCAACCTACAGGCCGTACGTGTCTGGAAACACAGGCAGGTAGTGTGATGTGATTTGGTCTAGGGCAGACAGCAACCTACAGGCTGTTCGTGTTAAGCAAGACAGCAGGTAGTGTGATGTGATTTGGTCTAGGGCAGACAGCAACCTACAGGCTGTTCGTGTCTGGCAGGTAGTGTGATGTGATTTGGTCTAGGGCAGCAACCTACAGGCCGTTCGTGTCTAGCAACACACGCTGGTAGTGTGATGTGATTTGGTCTAGGACAGACAGCAACCTACAGGCTGTTCGTGTTAAGCAAGACAGCAGGTAATGTAATGTGATTTGGTCTAGCTGTAACCAAAAGGCCGTTCGTGTCGGGCTACAAAGGCTCAAGATGTGCCACTTTCTACCCTCCGCCTTAGCCTACCTAGTTATACAAAAACCAGAACAAGTGATGCAAGGTTAAACATTTAATGATCAGGTGGGGAATTCCTCGCCTCGGTACAGTGGCTGTAGTTCAGGCGTAGATACACGCTGCATCGTCGCATGACACATCTATTCAGGCGTACACGCCTGGGAATCGGAATTTTTCTCCTGGCACGATTCTTTCCCTTTTATATAAAACAGGAGTGGTTTTTCCTGTACACACAGTTTAATCAACCAAATTGGGAGTCTATAGAAACTAAGTAAAGTGTTAGGACACTTAGGTAACTAGACTTTCGTATAACCAATTTTAAACATACTGTAGCCTACATAACTTAAAACTAGTTATTTTTATATTTTTTGTTGTTACAAACCTGTATAACAAAGTAAAATGATAAACATCCATAACTGACCTGATTGTATTTTAATGTACTCAGAAGTCTGTCAATTGTGAAGGATCCCGACACTGATTTTAAAAACACGGATTATTTTTTATTAGATGAGTTACATTACGGCTTGTTTCAGGGGCGTAGCGAAGGGGGGGGGGTGCGGACTGCACCGGGTGACACCAAGGGGGCGATACCAAGGCAAAAAATAGCAAAATATATAGAGAAAAACTTGAGGGGGGGGTTGCAAATCGAAAGTTTGAGTGGGGGGGGGGGGGGGCAAATTAAAAAAATGAAAGTTTGTCCCCGGGAAGGGTCGCTACGCCTCTGAGGTGGGGGGGGGGGTGACACCATTAAGTGCCGCACCGGGTGACACCCGAGCCCGCTACGCCACTGGCGTGTTTGTTATGTATTGTTTCGTCTTGAAGTAAAATGAAACGATCCACAAACCATTGTCCTGTGCTTACAACAGACAAACCGCTTTACAAACAATGGTTTTAGTATGCAATATTTATCTCTAGATTCCACTTTACTCAACCGTACGTTCGATCAAGCGCAATCTGTCATACTGAATTATAATCTGTATAATGTGTAATCTGATCCTTGTGCACAAGTAGCATTTTGTACGAATGACGTTGTGTGCTATAATGCTTGATATTAACATTTTATAACAAAATATTTATTCCGTACTAGCGTGCACATCTCGTGCGTTGCTGTGATCTCAGAAGAAAGATTGATGTAATATTTTTTAGAGTATTTCATCGACGCGTTACCTATCTTGTATTTTTAGACGTTTGACCTTCAGTACCACATACAATGAACTTCAAAAACCTGTGTGCTTTTGTCTATGAGGTTTTTCAATTGACTTGTTATACAATGGACATTGTCCACGGACATTGCGTACTACATAGATATTTTGGCCCAGACGATTTGACCCGTTAACGATGTTTTGCTAAGACTGTTTTGTGCCAGCAACTTTTTGTGTTATGTGTTTGGAGTAACATACGTGCTTATAATGTGTTTATTTTGGTATTTTACGCTTTTCTATGAAAGCCGTGTACCCACAACATTTTGCTTTGAAAAAAAAATTAACCAAATAAATCAGAGTCGTACGTTATCCATACTGAAACACCCTGTGTTTTTACTGGAGTAGAGATATGCTAAGACAAAAGTCACACTGACATGAATGGTTCATTGTTTTACCATAACAGTGTTCACATGTGAGCTAAACAATTATGTACACTACCACATTAAGTGTGTAGGTGTCCATAGATTATTAGAGATGTACTGTAAACTTACTGGAATGAGCATTTAAAATCAGTATGCGGACTTTTTAACCCTACAAAATATAAACTAAAACATTTTCAAATTAGGATTTAAAGCTTAAACATCTAATCACATTATTTTAGAGACTATTCTTTTTTACATCTTAATTTAAAACGTTCGAAAAATGCAACAAAAAAAAAAAAACGAAACAAATGTAAGCTGCTTTCGTTTTAAACGACTCATTTAATCATTCAAATTAGCCCGAGTTGTGCTATAGTGAGGGAAAAAAAAGAGAGTGTAAAATCGCTGTGTAACTCACCACCCTACTTCGTTGAATACATTAAAAGATTAAGTTAATCGATGCAAACCGCATAATTAATCGCGATGTGTTTTATTCGTTCTAAGTTTATTTATTTCATTAAACTAATGAACAACAAACAAAATTACGTGCCTACGATTCTGTATAAGTTGTATTTTAATATACCAAGCAGGCCATCATTTAGTTTTTCTTTAAAAAAAAACAAACCAGGACACGAATTAAGCCACGCCTTTAAGCTTTCGTATTTCCACCCCCAACTTTTGACAAATATACCAGATTGGTCGATGTAGGCCAAATTACGGTTTTTTAACCTGTTAACGGTATAACGCTGCTCAAGCGAAGAGGACAAACTGATATAATCAATATGTGCTTTTCATCGCTGTGTGCTACTGTGCATTGAGTGTTCGTGCTTCAGTTAAATCCACCAGTAGTTAGTGGACGTTAGGTAATGTGGTGACAAACAAATCTTTAAAGTTTCTATTGTAATAAACTGTGGTATGTTCGTTTTATCCTCTTTTATTAACGTAAGCTATGGACTATGTAAAGTGTAAACTATCACATTGCCGTAATTAATTAACATTTTATTTTTATTTTTAAACATGGTATTACGATTGTTTACTTGTTTTCAACTTTTGTATAGCATTAAAAAAAATATTTTAAATGGTTGACATCATGAAATGTATCTCTTTACTACGTTAGCATTTTACTGGTAGGTGTAAGGGGCAGTCGCAGGTTGGAATGAAATGTCTTAATGGTTAAAGTTTACCAGTGTATTCCTTGCAATGCTGTGATTACAAACCAAGTATATATCCCTTTAGCCTTGTGAAACGTACCATCCGTCTGTTATAATTATTCAAAGACTGTTATCAGGCTCAGCTGTCTGTGTGGCGGTTATTAGTTGTATTCATATGTAAAGGTAAACCGGTTTTCTATCTGTGGATGGGCTTTAAGAAAAGACGTGTTCTTAGCGCGGTTCATACATGTGTTTTATGTTTTTATCTGTGTTCCTACACGTGTTTTATTCTTTAGTAGGGTTCATACAGTGTTATTATTTCTTAGTTGGTTTCATGAAGTAAGTGTCATATATTTTTAGCCAGTTATATGCAAGTGTCTTATATTTTAGCTAGGTTAACTTTCAAAAATGGGTTAAGTAATGACCATAATTATGTTTGCTGTAATTTACTGAAATCTATTGTTATTCAATAAGTAAAGTGTTGGATTTTAACAAAGCATGAGGATTTAGTTGGCATTTCACACGCTCAACATTTTTATTTATGTTTGAAAAGATAACCATTCATGTATAACTATCACAACCTACACACATTTGTAAGATATTATTCTGCCGATGACGAAGAGTTCCGTAGTATCAGTACTGTTCGAGTTCAGCCAACCATGACCGTATTGCCGTGTTCCATTACTTATGTTTTTGCTACAGGCTCGCCTTTGTAAAGTGAAATACCGCGAAATAGTGGCGCTAACATAGATCAATTATAATGGTGATGATAAACTATCTGTATGTTATAATAGAGTTGAGGGAGAAAGTCAAGAAGAGTATTATTGTTATTCTAAAGACATCACATCATCAGGTGGTGCAGTATCTTTGGCGTCGGACTGTTAACTGTATTACTTCTGCTACAGTTGTAACAGATTTATTCGTATTCGTTATCACTCTTGTTATGTGGACTTGCTGACGTTGATTATTTATTTTGGTGAATGTTGTTTTGTTTCCTGTCATGGAACTGTCCATTTAAATTCTCAACTGAAAAGACTATCATGTTTTTAAACATAGGCGGAACAGCGAGGCCGCGAAAAATGAACCGAGAAGTATACAGGGAACATTATATATTGAAACTATGGTATACTAAGTACAAAGACACAATTAATTACAATTTAATTTGGTGTGTCTTAAGTAGGTGTGTAATGACACGTGTGTTCTGCTAGCGCAGAGTAAACATACGATCAGCACATCGCAATATGACGATCATAATTGATTGTGTAACATATACTAGGATACTAGGAAGTGAGGAGGGGAGGGGGCACTTGATATGTATGGGAGTGTTTGCTTAATTTTTTAATCCAAAAAATGTCAAGTAGCCTGGTTAGGAATGTGTGCAGCACGCAGAGGCGTAGCGAGGGGGGGGGGGCGGGGGCGGGGGGGGGGGGGTTGGGGACATATGTCCCCGGGCGCCGACCTTAGGGGGGGGCGCCAAATTGAAAGTTTGAGGGGGTGCAAATGGAAAGTTCGAGGGGGGGTGCAAAAAGGAAAGTTTGAGGGGGGATGGTGCAAATGAAAAGTTCGAGGGAGGGGGTGCAAATCAAAAGTTCGAGGGGGGAGGGGTGCAAATCGAAAGTTTGTCACCGGGCGCCGGGAAGGGTCGCTACGCCTCTGGCTGCACGGTAAATTTGTAAATTAGCACACTCGCTTTTAACTACAATATATCTTTATTATTATAACCAGTTATGGCTAGTACATTTTTGCTGTGGCTGAATTTTCATCAGTGTTTGGTAAATAGTGTTAATTATATATTTTTCTGACTATTATTTTGCAGAAGTAAAATATATTTGTATTAGTATGGTACGTTCAGTATTATCATTCCATTTTAGTATACACACCATTTATTTTTGTATCGTTTTATTTGACTGTAGGTTAGTCTGTTGGTGTGTGTGTATCATGATGCAGTGGCGTAGCGAGGTCGGGTATCACCCGATGCGGCACTTAATGGTGTCACTCCCCCAGAGGCGTAGCGACCCTTCCCGGTGACAAACTTTCAATTTTAGATTTGCAACCCCCCCCCCCCCAAACTTTCGATTTGCACCCCCCCCTCCCTCAAACTTTCGATTTGCACATCTTAAAACACTATTTAACACTCGAATTAATCACTTAATTAAGTGGAATAATTATTTTTCTCTATATATTTTGCTATTTTTGCCTTGGTGTCACCCCCTTAATTGGTGTCACCCGGTGCAATCCGCACCCACGCCCTCGCCCCTCGCTACGCCTCTGTCATGATGTGCATACATATGTGTGTTTCTACGTATGTTGGTGGGTTTTTCTATATGTTTGTGACAGAGACAAAGCGACCCATTACAGCACACACTGCTAACGATCAATTTCCCACACCCCCTACAGCTAGAACGTTTGGTGGCACTTTGTACCATTCATGTTTAGATAAAAATTTATTGTGGTGCCACACATATTTCATGTCAATAACCGTTATATTAGAATCTAAAGCCTTGAAGCTGTTTAGTGTCATAACTTTGTGTATGATTTAAAAATTCAGCATTAATGAGTTGTTTTTTTAAATTTTAGTCTAGCGCTTTCGGCGTCTCGTAGGGTTCGGCGGCCGCCCCACCCGCCCTCACATAGCTATGTATCTTTCTCTGTATGTCGGTGTGTGTATTTGTGTCTGTGTATGTCAGAAGATATGTCTGTGTCGCCTATATATGTATCTATTCACGGTTTGGCACACTGTATTGCCATTACTTTACTTGTAAATTTTTAATGTCTTTCTTTTTTTTTTTGCTTCTGAAACTTTTGTATTTATTATTCAATTTCCTATATTATTTTTAATAGTACCACTCATGAACTTAATCTAAAAGGCAATAATGAGATAAAACCACTTTAACTACCTACATTTGAACTTTAAAATATGGTTTTAACTCCCTGTTAAAAGCAGTTTGTTTTACACACAAATCAATCATTGGTTTATTGAACGATTTTATCGGGTCAATTGATCTAGACCTAGCATTGCCAAACCGTCCGGTTCAATTAATCATGTATGTTGAACTGCTTTCATTATCCATTCGTAAATGAGACGCGAACTCTAGTATTAAAAATATCTTGGTTACAATTTTACTTTTAATACATAGCTTTCTGGATATGGTCGATTACAAATTCCAATAACATAATGCGTTAGATAATTCAATATTAAAATATACTCAATCAATAAGTGCTTGCTAATGGAATTACAATAAACTAGTAGCTAGTCAAGTTTTCAGCAATCGTTTGTATGTGCTATTTTCTAGCAGCTATTGTTTTATGTTCTACACTCTAGATATAGTGTGACGCAGCTGTTAAGTAAAACCCCATAGACATATGAAAGAAGATTGGAAGCGTAGAACCAAGCCATCAGTATGAACAACAAACGAAACCCGTACTACATTGGTTATGAACACAATGACCACGGCTACTCTGATCCTTACCTTGACAGTGGTGCAACATCCAAACAAAACTACGTAAGTATTCATTAAAATGGTGATTGTAGATGTATGTTAAACATTATTAAAAAATATATACAAATACAGATCTTCATCGTTTAAACGTTATCCTTTGCAACAAGTTTTAATGTGTACATTTTACTGCATAACCCAACGCATGAATGACACATTTCTATTTATTATCCGTTTCTCTACAAGTTAAACTTGGAGATAAATGTTAAACACGGCGGTTAAACTTGTAAATTAAAGACATTACGGTTAATACATTAGTTCTAACCAACGTAAATCTCTTGATTTTTAAATCTAATATTGTAATGACGAAAGAAGCGCAGAGTTTTAAAATATTCAAACATATTGAATTAAACTCATGGGCTCAGTCTTAAGGATATCATATTTCAATTAACCTTGCTTGATTCGGGGAAAGGAAAAGTGATAACCGTTAAGCATAATTCTGACGACACGGTCTCTTAATATACAGGGCTCAGAGAAACAGCTGAAATCCACTTCATCTGTCCCTTATACCTTCTGGTATACTAGGGTCTATTATTGTACATTTTCTTCTATAATGACGTATGTAAAATACTAACATACTGTATATAGACATACACGAACAACTCTGATCTCAAACTAAATATTCATAGAATAGCAAATTAGTGTATTTCTGTAAAATAATTACAGAACTTTACATTTTTTATGTATTATTAAGTTAAGATAAGTACCGTATTAGTTATCTTATTAAGTTCACATCAAAGTATTCTACACCGTTGACATGGATAAGTTTAATTTTAAAATAATACAACGTGTTTGGCATTTCAGGGACATGATGTGGAACAAACTAATCAGAGGTCTGGTCCACGAACAGAATCCCCAGCAAAACGACCAAGGAAGAAAAGGAAGGAGACGGCGGAAGGTTTGGCGTACATCGTTGAAAAGTTCGCGGACATCACATCCCTCAATGGGATGCCGTACATCGTCCGATCCAGAACGTGTTTCGTCAAAATTGTGTGGACCATTTTATTTCTGGCAGCCGTTGGAGCTATGATATACCACTTATACAGGTGAGTGGGAGCTATGATATACCACTTATACAGGTGAGTGGGAGCTATGATATACCACTTATACAGGTGGGTGGGAGCTATGATATACCACTTATACAGGTGAGTGGGAGCTATGATATACCACTTATACAGGTGAGTGGGAGCTATGATATACCACTTATACAGGTGAGTGGGAGCTATGATATACCACTTATACAGGTGGGTGGGAGCTATGATATACCACTTATACAGGTGAGTGGGAGCTATGATATACCACTTATACAGGTGAGTGGGAGCTATGATATACCACTTATACAGGTGAGTGGGAGCTATGATATACCACTTATACAGGTGGGTGGGAGCTATGATATACCACTTATACAGGTGAGTGGGAGCTATGATATACCACTTATACAGGTGGGTGGGAGCTATGATATACCACTTATACAGGTGAGTGGGAGCTATGATATACCACTTATACAGGTGAGTGGGAGCTATGATATACCACTTATACAGGTGAGTGGGAGCTATGATATACCACTTATACAGGTGGGTGGGAGCTATGATATACCACTTATACAGGTGGGTGGGAGCTATGATATACCACTTATACAGGTGAGTGGGAGCTATGATATACCACTTATACAGGTGAGTGGGAGCTATGATATACCACTTATACAGGTGAGTGAGAGCTATGATATACCACTTATACAGGTGGGTTGTTGAGTGGTGATTACATTATACAAGAGAAATGTTTAACTTTTTATTGTACCTTTTTGGAGGTGAGTTAATGCAATTGTGTTGACGTATTTATGATGTTGACATTAAGATGGATGGAAACAGGCATTGTTAATAAAATAACAATGTAGACTTTAAGTATTATTTCATAGGTAGACTCAGGTAAGCAACAAAGACATTTTTAGTAACATAGTGTTACAGTGAACGGAAGCGATTCATTCTTTAAATCCTAGTCGGCACTTTACGATTATACAAGTGACAACCAATTTGTAAAAGACCCTTGTATAATACCCTTGTAAAATACCGTGTATAAAAACCTTGTGTACTACCATTGTTTTACACCCTCTTCACAAATAGCAATAGACAAGTGGTAATCAATATGTGTAGGCCTACTACTATTTCATTTCAGCCTCTTGACAAAATTCTTTGACTACAACAAAACGTCCAAGGTGAGCCTGAACTTCAGTACCCTCCCTTTCCCAGCCGTGACTATCTGCAACGTCAACGTTCTGCGGAAATCTAAGGTACGTGTTGCTTGATCTTTCAATTACAACGCGGTGTGAAAATGTCTGGAAAACAATATATTAACATAAAAAAACAAAACTTTCCACTTTCAGCGACCTATCTTCCGTGTTGATAAAAAAAGAACGAAAAATTAATATAGAATTCTGTCTAATTAAGCAATTTACTCCGTTTTTATTTAATTTTAAAGAAAAAGTTACTATACACGTATCTATATTTCACTAGTCGAAATAAAATCTTGTGTTTAAAACCAATCATATTTTATTAATGTATATGCTTGTGTTTACATACATTCATGTTTTACAACAAAAACAAAAATACGCTTTTACACCAATTCATGTTTATTTCACCAGTTAGAAAATTCATCAATTGACAATATTCAAGACCTTGTAGCCAAAATGAACCCGGAAGCTATTAAACAGAAAGTTGACGATTGCACGGTTGAAGGAGAGTAAGTAGCTTAACGTATGTGTGTTCTGTCTGCAAACACATTAACTGAAGATACACATTTCTAACAATGTGTATTTAATGCTTAAATTATATGTTGTATCAATCCCTTATACTGCAACAAAGCTGTAGAAAAATTAAGCTTTTAAAATATAGTCAACGGGAGGATATAGTTTGACTTGAATAACTAGCCAGTTAATAGGTGACACTTTTTTTAAAAGGGATGTGTTGTGACGTGGACGTTGTAATAATGACCATTTTTATGTGTAGATGTATGCGCGCCTGTTTGTCTGGCTGATGTGACAGAAAAAACTTCAACTTTCAAGGGAGGGAGGGAATGCAGATTGAAACAATTTCATAAAGCACATTCAGACGATAAGTTGAGTGTGGGTGGCGTGGCCTAGCGGTAGAGCGTTAGCCCGATAGTCTTCAGATCGAATCCGGAATTAACCCAGTATAACGTTCCTGAGTTCACCCAGCTCTAATAGGTACCTAACTCATAATATATAAATAAAGACTGTTGGGTATTGTGCTGACCACTCTATCCCCTTGTTTGCCGAGGTCATTGAAACAGATTAACTATACCTCATCTATTATATTCTCCTATCAAAGGTGGAAATATGATGATGATGTTGATGTGTTTCTTGAAGAACCGTGCTAATAACATCACATATACTAATGACTTCGTATATGCCAAGTATAAACATGTATTGTACATATATGTAACATTTATTTTTTTAGGGATGAAGACATTGGAGTTTGTTTGGATAGAATTCTCAAAAGTATTATCATGTCGATGTACGACTATGATGAAGATAATGCTATAGACAATGTAAGAATTACATACATATCATGATCTAGCCAAGTATGTATACAATGTTTATGTTTACCTAAAGCGTACAGAAGGCCAGATGTAATGCTTTAAAGCTATTTTTTTAAATGTAGCCTACATACAATTGTTAAATTGTTTTTTTTTTCAATTTGTTCATACATGCAGTATAATAAAATTAATAATGAGGAGCAATGAAAATATCCGCCCTTTTCTAAAGCACACAAGCTGTTTTTTCATATCATATTTAAAAATGTCGTCGATTTTCGACTTCGGATAGAATAAATTTTAATGTTACCAAAAAGCATTGAATATTTAAAAACAAACATGTTACTAACTAATAATGTATGTTACTTTAACGTTTTAAAAAAAAAAACAAGAATGAATTTACAAATAGGTTTTCAATGTAAAGCTAATATAGTACTGTGTATTAACTGAATAAATTATTATGATCAAGGATTACCCGGATACATGGGAGTCTACTGGACAGGAGTCCGTCTTTGATGCTTTAGACAAAATTTTCAAAGAATATTACTTGAATCTATCAGCGTAAGTTTGATTCAATACATGCATTCATACAAGCCAGGCCTATAGGATAAGATTTTTTTTATTCATAGTGGAGTACAAATCCTTAATTGCGAGATGAACAATACATTACTATATCTAGTTGGATATTAGACAAAATCAATACATGACCCCAGTGGCGTATCCAGGATCGTCTCAAGGGGGGGGGGGTTCCAATTTTTACCCGGGGACAAACTTTCGATTTGAACCCCCCCCCCCCCTCAAACTTTCGATTTGCACCCCCCCCCCCTCAAACTTTCGATTTGCACCCCCCCCCCCCCCCTCAAACTTTCGATTTGCACCCCCCCCCTCATACTTTTTATATATACCGACGGGTCTATGGGGGGGGGGGGTTATGACCCCCCCTAACCCCCCCCTGCCTACGCCACTGCATGACCCGTATAATATAATGTAATAAATTCCTTTCGAATATTGTTTCACACTGGTAAATATGTACGTTAAGAAATCATATTTCGTTAGTAATAACTATTCTTATTTTTCCATTTTACTGTCCATAAACTATAAATACAAATGTGTTTGATTATTATTAATAAGAACAATAAATGTAATTTAAAAAAATAAATTCAAAATCTGTTTGCTAAATGAACAATTTATAAAATCTTAAGAAATAAATAACAATAATATTTCCTACGTTGATGATACAGAGATACACGAAAGGAGATAGGGCACCAGGTTAACGACATGGTTTTACAATGCTCTTTCGCTGGGAAGCGATGTTTTCCTGAGTAAGTTATGTTTACGTACTGTAACTAGAAATCACAAGTTTTGTTGGACAAAAATTGTAAATAAGAGTGCATTGTAATAGGGGGTCGTCCATAAATGACGTCAAACTCGTAGGGGGAGGGGGGGGGGTCCGTAATTTTGTGACGGTGTGTGACGGAGGGAAGTGGGAGGTAAAAATCGTCCCAAAAAAGCGTGACATCATTTATGGATGACCCCATAACAAATCCTGGCAAGTTAAACAAATTTATAATTAACATAATTATCATGATATAATTATTCAACTAGTCATGGCAAAAAGACAAATCATATTTGAATTAAAACTACTTTATAATGAAATGTCACTTATTAACATCATGTACTTATTTTTAAACCAGCAACTTTACCCATGTGTTCTCTGAGAACTATGGGAACTGCTACACACTACAGTACGACAAATTTATTGTGCGTAAAAGTGGACCCTCTGGTGGTAAGTAGTTATGTTGTTAGCAGTTTAAAATATAACATTGTTTTTTTTTCTAATTACACTCGCTGATCAGTTAATCGCTCTTAAAAAAAGAACAATGTGCTTTCATTTTTTATTACCGGTCGAACAATAAACAAAATAGTTGTATTTTATGATGAAAAGACATAAGATTCATCATGATTAAACAATTTTGAACATCCATTTTGTTACTTACATGTAAAACTTAAACTGATATTATAATATATTTAAAAAAAAAACGTGTATAAGACTTTCAAGATTACTGATTAGCATGTACGAATAAAATAAAAAATAATGCTAGATCATATCTATTATTTTATATTTAAATTCTATTATGTTTTAATTATAGACACCTCATCATATACACTGGATATATGTCCCACAGTATGAACTTTCTTGTACCGTGCAGGTCTAGAGCTAACCCTTTTCATAGAGACAAACGAGTACCTACCAGGCATCACACACAACAAGGGGGTCAGGGTCGTCATCCACGAGCAAGGTACGGTGCCGTTTCCAGACGAGGAGGGGCTGAGTGTCATGCCAGGGACCAACACATATATCGGAATTAAGCAGGTAAATGTTACATCAGATAACTATCAAAATAGTTTCTTAGAATAGTTCCAATATGGGCACAGGTAACTGGTACATCAGGCAACTATAAAAATAGCTTGTTAGAATAGCACCAACACATATATCGGCATTAAGCAGGTAACTATTACATCGGAAAACTATCAAAATAGTTTCTTAGTATAGTTCCAATATGGGCACAGGTAACTGGTACATCAGGCAACTATAAAAATAGCTTGTTAAAATAGCACCAATACATATATAGGTATTAAGAGGTAACTGTTACATCAGAAAACTATCAAAATAGCTTGTTAGAATAGCACCAATATCGGCACAGGTAAATGTTACATCAGAAAACTATCAACATAATTTGTTAGAATAGCACCAATACATATATCGGCATTAAGCAGTTAACTGTTACATCAGAAAACTATCAAAATAGCTTTTTAGAATAGCACCAACACATATATCGGCATTAAGCAGTTAACTGTTACATCAGAAAACTATCAAAATAGTTTGTGAGAATAGCACCAACACATATATCGGCATTAAGCAGGTAACTGTTACAACAGAAAACTATCAAAATAGCTTTTTAGAATAATAATCTCCAGAAATCATTATTATTATTTTAATACCTACACACACACAAAAATCAACAACATAATTTTTGCCTGTTAACTTACTTATTTAAGTTCATTTCACAGTTAATTAGTATATCGGGATCAAACATGTTTTATTATTTCAAGCAGTTTTTATGAATAACAAGGATACAAAAGGAAACACATGATTAGGTTGTAAATGCGATCAGTATTGTACTATATCTGTTCAGTCCTATCGTGTCCAATTAAGTTAACATCCCACCATTCCCTTACACAAGTGTTTCGTGGGATTAGTGAACAACAATCATCGTGAAAAATGTAAAAAAAAATAAAGTTGAGATATTTTTATTAATTCCACTTTCTATTACATTTATAATTCAAACCTTTTGTCGGGATAAAAAAAATGTCGAATACATTTGTAATTAGGCTTTGCGTTGTGTGAATAGGTGAATGTCCAGCGACTGTCGTCCCCCTGGGGAAAGTGTACAGTTGATGACTACAGGAAGAAGTACAACAGGGTCTACACCAGAAACGTAAGCTTTATTCACACGATATACTTTACACTATATCACTATACATAGAATATTTATTTTTAAAAAAAAGTATTTTATCCAGTTTGTTATGGTGTAGTTATAGTTTAAACAATAATTTTTTCAGACTTGTCAGAGTATTTGTGTACAAAACTACATTCGTAATAAGTGCCTTTGTATTGATGAGCGAGACCAGGAAATCAATGCGATTCTTGGAAATGTGAACAATTTAACCAGTTGCGACAACGATACACGTAAGTACAACACAATTTTTACATGAATTAATTTCGTAAATATACTCAAAGCGGCTTTTACTTTTTTTTTTTCAAAAGTCAATTACATGAACACAAATTATAAAGGAGCATTTATTGTATACGTTTGTATCAATAACGTTTACAAAGGTCTATAATCTGTGCACATAAAAATATTAAAATTGATGTTACACTTTTAATATATTGATTAAAGCTAGCATAAAAATCACATCATTGCCAACATAATATAACAATGTTATACTTGAACCATATTTCACGAATGAGTGTGGCTATTTAGTTATATTATGTGTAAACATTCTGTGTTCTATCACAAAATAAATATCCATGTATGTGTAGAACAAAGATGCCTTTCAACGGTGACCTTTAACCTTGAGAAGATACCATGTGACTGTAGCAATCCATGCAAGTAAGTGTAGTTTATAATATACTAGCCGTCCCGGCCCAGCCATACAAAGGCCTCTGAGAAAAACCTATTTGTAAATTACCATGACTTCTTTGTTTTTTTAGCAGCATATACCCTGCTTTGCCCGAGTTTAGGAAATATATTACTTTTCTAAATAACCATAACCACAACCATGGAAAAACAAAACATAAGCACACAAAAACGCAATTATAACAAAAACGCAAACCCATACAAAGACGAAAAAAAAAGAAACACAATCACAAAAGTAGCAGAAAAGCAAATACAAGAGTAAACGCAAATGTAAACGCAACTCAACACAAACCCAAACGGAAACATAAACCCAAACGCAACGCAAACATAAACATAATATAAACACAAACGCCAACACAAACACCACCACAAACGCAAACACAAACGCAAGCGCCAACACAAACACAAAGATAAACACAAACGCAAACCTATAAGCACCAATAACGCAGAACATAAACACAAAGTTAAATGTAAAGAGAAAAGCATATTGCTCGCAGTATAGCCCGGGGCGCTAAACCGCAGGCTGCCGGGTCACTGGTGGAACCACCTGATTCAACTTAGTAAACGACTGAAATACCCTATCTTATCCATAAGATATCGAACATTTCAACTCGGTGGTTGGCGCCATAGCACTCACGGGAATGCCCGGGGCGCCAAATAATACACTGTAGGAGAGCCAGACGATGCGCTGTTTCGATTTAGTTAAGGACTAAATTAACCCTTCTTATTCATAGTCTACCGCATTGTTTAAAACGAACTTAGGCGCCATAGTGCCCACGGGAGGCCCGAGGCGCTAAATCGCTTCCTGTCTGAAGGCCAGAGAAAGCCCTGGATTCGATTTAGAGTACGACTATAGTAACACTTTTTATTAACAGCCAATCGCATTTGTTGAAACAAACATTAGCACCATAGCGCTCACAGGATATCCCAGGGCATCAAATCGATCCCTGCCGGGGTGCCGTCTGATTCAATTTAGTGAACGACTGTAATACTCCAAGCTTGTCCGCAAACGGAAAGATAGAAATAAACATAGAGGACATGTAGGAGTGGCTTCTAAACTGTTATTGATTAAAAATAATAATTAGTAAACAGTACGTTCAGTGTATAAAATAAATAAAAAGCAGTATTTTAAAATATCAGCATTTTACCTACCATATGGCACTTTATCATTCCACGCAAATTATGTGATTATTTTTTTTTACAACACCAAAACAAATTAATAAAAATTATTTTTTTCCCATGATGTAATGTTCTTTCTTAAAGAGAAGTAAAAAGAAAAAAAACAACTTTGTAATCAATCAAGGGAAGGATGTGGAATTTAAGAAACAAATTGAAGTCATTTGCACACTTCTAAAATTGTGTTGAAGAATGATACATATTCTTTGATTTTGTGTTTTCCCCATGATCTTTATTAAAATTATACGTTTGGAAAATGAAACTTGTTTTACATAACCTCATATTATTTTAAACCATTAATTTAGATAATAAATACTTCAAGTGTATTACACTATAGCGATCAAGTGAGTTTTCTACTCTATTCATCTATTGTCAAGGGTCCGTCCACCCGCTGTCCGCCACAGAGACTCAGAAACCATTTGTGTTTTACATATTAGACGAGTCTCTTTACATATATATATATATATATATATATATTATATATATATACATACATACATACATACATACATACATATATATATATATATATGTATATTTATATATATATATATATATATATATATATATATATATATATATATATATATATATATATATACATGTATATATATATGTATAACCTAAGAAGAAACACTGATGTCCTCTATAGGATGGTAGGCCCGATCTCTTTATTGTGGTAGTAACAGAACAGAAAAACTAAAAACTAAAAACCCAACAGACCTCCAAAGTCCCTAAGTCAGTTCACAGAAAACACGTCCGTTCTGGTTCCTTCTAACCTGGTCTGGATTTATAACTTCGGACCAGAACCAAAGTCTAATCTACCGTCTCTCATGTGCTTTCTGGTCATACTGTCCTGTCAGGTTTCGTTGGGTCCGTATTTATTGGCTGCCCATAGAATCTTAGAATATCCCCGAAGGTCGACAAGTCATGTCCTAGCTGTCGAAGTGCCAGTCCGCCTTCCCCGTGAATTACCTGTTGATGCTTTTCACGGCCCCGCACCATATCGTCAAGCCCTGGTCAGTTTCAGAAAGTTTATAATGTCGTAAACTGTATGCCGTTATTGTAGTTCGCGAGCATGCTTTTGTATGTCATTTTAATGACCTGTCCAGTATAATGATATCAGCCCCAGAGTAACGACCGTCTTTTTGGTTTATGGGCGTAGGGCCACAGCATGTGCGGCCACTCTGGCCACGCACGAGTTGACTAATGGGTACAGGTGATTCGATAAAATCCCGAGGGTGGTCGCGCTGTCCCCACCCCTAAAGCAGCAAGGCAACTATTGTCTTAACTTACCCTAGTTACATATATAGGCCTATATATATATATATATATATATATATATATCAATGTGATCTTTTCTGTACGCTAGAGAGACGGTTTTTGAAAAAGGTATGTCTTCAACCACATGGCCAAGTGTGGGTTTAGCTGTAAGTATTTTACTCAGTGAAACTGTATTTTTAGGGTGTTATGATAATAAAAATGTATACAAATGACAAAAAATAAAATATACACACGTTCTATAAATGTTATATTCTTAAAATTATTTCCAGCAAATATTTGCTATTTCGATCTGCAAATCTAATGAAAACATGTGCAAGCCTTTGAAAGATAAAAGCGATTCCGAAGAATTACCGTAAGTTAATTTAAATATAGATCGATACATATTTTCATTAAGAAAATTCAATTGATATACGGTTATTTAAGAAACAACTATTTTTGTCTGTATAAATTAGTGTCAATATTATTTATTAAAATTATTGTGCAAGGAGTGGCCTAGCGGTAGAACATTAGACTGCGAACCACTAAGCCTTGAGTTCGAATCCGGGTTCCAGTCAGTCGAAAATTTAAGTCCAACAAGCTCTGATGGGTAACTAAAAGTTTGGCAAAGTGCTGACCACACCATCCCTTCATATGGCGAGGTCAAGAAACATGTGAACTCTACTTCATCTACTTAATGGGTCGCTAGTTCTAATGTGGAATCTTTATTTTTTATTATAATTATAATTTTACAAGATATTGTAGTTATAATAAAAATATTTACTGTATAATTTATTTCAGACAAGAATTCCTGAAAGTGAATATATTTTATCAAGACCTGAATTACGAACTCTTAACAGAAAACCCCGATTATGAGGTATTTAATAAACCCTACTTTCAAGGTTTTAATTTGCTGAAGTGTAAAGCCTACAATTCATAAGTGAATCGTAAATTAATTATTTTGAAGATAGTTAAAACACATACATACACACACACGCACACACACATACACACACACACACGTTACAAAGCAACACCATATAATGGGTTTTCTAAATTACTTATTGTACACTAAAATGTAATGTGTGTTTCCCAATAGTTCTACTAAGAATGTATATTTTGCTCCAGCTCTCGCAGTTAATGTCTGATATTGGTGGCACCATCGGGCTGTGGATCGGCCTTTCTGTGCTCGGCATCTTTGAAGTCGTCCATTTGATCACCCGGCTCTTGGTGTTCTTGTGTACAGGTAGATGTGCTCAGCCAGACCATGTAGATACTTCATAAAGTACAAGCTTTGTAATGTTCAGGGGAAGAGTTATTTCTAAATAATGTCCAAACTGGCTGTAATGTTCAGAGTAAAAGTGTACTTTTTATATTGTCAAGCTTTTTTTAACGATGTCTATAATTATCCATTGAACTAGTACAAAACACAACAGTCCGTCTAAATTACATGCATTTTTATATATTCACAACTTTATTGTAGTATTAAAATGTTTTGTTACTTTTGTTTTATGCAGTGTTTTTAACGTTGTTGCATTTTTTAAAACTTTACTACACTCGAGAATAACATGGTATGACATCTGCCTATATTTGCTGTTATAAACATTCAAGTTCACTTTTATATGGTGCTAAATATATATTTCCTCGATAAAAAAAAATAAAAAAATTGAAAACGTGCTTTTGAAGTTTATTTTGTAATTCGTTTTCTGTACGTTACAGTTATTTTATATTTTAAAAAGGCCATAACAATGATACAACGGTCGTCCATAATTGACTCTCAAAATCATGGTTACAACTTGATAACGAGTTTTTTAAGTCTATTTTGTAATTTTGTAATTTAATATTAAGAAAACCATAACAAATACGTAAAATCCGTCTATAAGTTACCCAAAAAAAACAGGGTGGGCGGGGTTGTGCCAGACTTTATGAAGCACCAACCGGGTCTTCCTCTAGCAGCTCTAGCATCCCAGCTAATGCCACGTTGTAGAGGTAACTTCTCTCCCTTGGGCTTTTAAACCCAGCTAATGCCACGTTGTAGAGGTAACTTCTCTCCCTTGGGCTTTTAAACCCAGCTAATGCCACGTTGTAGAGGTAACTTCTCTCCCTTGGGCTCCTCAGCTATGATTAGATGAAGCCCTGATACATGGGCAGCATCTGGCTCTACTCAGGTTTGACCCTCCCAGGTCATCAACGATGAAATAAGAAACGATAGATCAGCATGAACTGTACTGTAGTATGTCAAATGAGAGTAAGAATTGTGTTGTATAACAGAAAAAAACTTTGGTCAACGACATAAATGTCACTACATCAGTATCAGCCCTTGACTGGGCTAGCAATCAAACACCGTGCTGATATTAGTGTGTGCAACATTGCTGGTTTCTGCACCAACCCCTCCACCACCCCCACCCCCTGCCTTATTACTCGATCACACACGACCCTCCCATCATCCACCTAAACCAGGGGTCGGCAACCTTTTGAGACGAAAGAGCCAAAAGTTACAATTTACAACATTACCCGGTTTTTAAAGAGCCACTAACATTTTCATGTCTATTGTGTATTTGTTTAGTATATATATAATCCTAAACAGATGGCTTACTATATATATATATATATATATATGTATATATATATATATATATATATATATATATATATATATATATATATATATATATATATATATATATATGAGATACTCTCATTTAAATTTGTGTTGAGAGGATCTACTATGTAAGACAGAGTACTTGCATTTGTTTTGAACAGCTCAAATCTCTCAGTGAAAACAACCTTCATTGTGTTTATATTAATGCTGAAGTGATTAAATAGAAGCGTTGTTTTCATAAGGATATTTTTTCAGATTTTTCGTAATTTACCGCTCATCATGAATTCAACAAAAAAAAATAAAAAAAATTCTCGAAACAAGCCATCTTTTCAAGCAAGACATAGGCTAGATTTTCCTTTCAGTTTTACACTTAGCTGGTTTAGTTTCTTTGTGAAGTTGAATATTTCAATTCGGAATGGACAATGTAATGGGAAGTACACTGAGATAGGGAGTAACTAAATATTCTAATATAATAGTGAATGTATTTTGTTTATATCTATTGTTATACCTTTTATTACCGAGTGTTGCAGACACATTTTTTATGTTTTTTGAAAATAAAATAAAATAATTATTAATATTTGTGCATGGAGCTGAAGAGCCGCAACTGGATATCAAAAGAGCCGCATGCGGCTCGCGAGCCGCAGGTTGCCGACCCCTGACCTAAACCCCACCAGATTAATTTTATTTTCTTATTCTCAGTGCATTTAAAGCTTGTTGCTATAAAGTTTTTTGTATATTTGTTTTATGAAACGATGTGAAACCAATGGGAGGTAACCTACTAATAACTTCCCTTCTTTTTATCAGCTTGCTGTTGTCTGTAATGTGTGGTCACGGACGGCTGCTTTCAAGGGCGGCTAATCGTCTTCTAGATGTCACAAGCTACTGATAGTGTTGCAAAACAAATATTTTTAGTCGCGTCGACTGCATAAATTAGGAATTACTAAAAAGTAGCAATTTTTTTTTAAAAGTTTATATATGCCTTTATAGCAACAAGCTTTTAAATGCATTGAAAATTAGAAAAAAAAATTACTTTCATACAAACTTTGGTGGCTCATGAGATCTTATACATATTTTTGCGAAAAAATCTTTAAAAAAAGATATTAATTTATTTTCTTATTTTCAATGCATTTAAAGACTCATTACTATAAAGCTTTATCTTTTTATGTTTGTTTTATTACAAGAATTATTTTTAGTTTGCAGCGTCTGTTTGTGTTATCGCCTCCCTTACATTTTGTAATGGCAGTTCTGCACGCATTACTTATCTCAGAT
Source organism: Physella acuta (assembly GCF_028476545.2). NCBI lineage: Eukaryota > Metazoa > Mollusca > Gastropoda > Physidae > Physella > Physella acuta. Next base: position 189,562 of record NW_026732109.1, on the reverse strand, counting down.
TTTTATCGTCTACTTAACAATGCGAAGCAATAAAGCTATTTCAGACACATTCAAATAAAAATTCTGGATTCAACACAACGTTTGAATGTGTTGTATACTGAATCACTAGCACAGGACAGGTAAAGCACCATTGACGTTCTGTAGCATGAATCTTTATCGCAAGACACGTTGAGCTGTGAGAGTGTGTGGTATGAATATTTTGTAGAAGTAAGTTAAGTTACATTAAGCGTATTTCATAAAGTGTAAAAATTATAAGTTTTGCACAGTTTACAATGTTTACAAGCAGGTTTTTTTTTTTACCAATGTCTTAATGTACCCAGAATGTTTTGTATCTTGACCTTGTTGTAACGTAAAAATTATATTTAAAGTATTTTTATACCATACTGTTTTTTTTCAATCATACACTATTTGTGTCAGAAACATTTTGAATTGTTTGTACACTTGGCCGATCTCATGTATTAGTACTTTATTTTTCGCCTTAGCCAAAAGCCAGAACTATTGTCTGTAGGCCTTCTTAAACAATGCACATTTTATTTACTCAAACCTAGACCGTATACACAGTGGCGTCGCTAGGTCAGGTGTCACCTCATGGTGTCATCCCCCCACAACCACACAAAATTGTAAGCTATATATATATATATATATATATATATATATATATATATATATATTTATATATATATATATATATATATATATATATATATATATATATATATATATATATATATGAGTGCGCACGTTATATTACTCCATCTATAAATTTACAGCTGGTGTCACCTTCCCCCCCTGGTAATATCTTTAAAGTGATGACAATTAATACTAACGATGTTTATCTAGAGTCGGTTGTTAATGCAGTGGATGTACCATTGTTTTATGTTTAGTTTTCATGTTTACGTCAACCCCCCCCCCCCCCCCCCCACGTTGTTGAGATCGTCAATTTGTACTTAAATTCTTTTTGACTCTAATTAGCCATTCGTTAAGCTGGCTAAATATATAATTATTCTATATATTTTGCATTTTTGTGTTGTTTTGGTGTGACCACCCCCCCCCCCCCGCCCCACCTCACGACGCCTCTGCATATACTAGATAAAAAACCCGGAGTCATATAAAAACACAATTTAAACTAGATTATCTGTTGTCACTGTTTATCCATTTCTGCAATTTAGATTCGCAATGGAATTATCTCGCCTACCCAGCCCGTGTATACATACACCCCACACAATAAAAATACAACAACCACAACCAGCCGGTTCTAGCGTACGATCATTTACTCTATTTATTCAATCGATAACAACTGCATAATTAAACTCACTTTGCTTTGTTTGTGTTAAACAATTCCATTAACTTATACGCACACATTACACTGGGCGGACCTACATTGACGTGTTACGTCTTTCGTATTTAATCAGAGTTTTCTTAGGCCAGGCAATTGCTCTTATTTTTCTGGCTCCAAAATCAAGCGCCAGAATAAAAATTAACCCACTCTATAATTAGCCATAGTCTACTATACAATACAATTTATCATTATGTCCGATTTGCCAAATTGGAAAATGTAGGCTAAATCTCGTTATTTTTAACCTGTTAGCGGTACAAAGCCGCTGAAGCGAAGCGCGGGGTGAACTGTTTTTTTTAATCGATAAGCGCCCTTCGCCAGTCCGTCTGTGCAGTAGAATGACTCGTGCTTCAGTTAAGTCATCCAGGATTTGAGAGTTAAGTTATCATGCTCTGTTAAACCGAACTGTGCTTTTGTGGTGAAAGGTAATTTTGTTTATAACTTTGTGTTAGTGTATACTCACAGTGCGAACTGTGATCTAAATAAAATGTAAGATTCTAAATATGTACTGCTGATAACCACCCACTTACTAACTAGTAAATATTTTTCTTTAGACTTAGCGATCCATTTGGCAGATGAAGTAGAGTTCACATTTTTCATGACCTCGACATATGAAGGAATAATCTGGTCTGCATTATGCTCAGCGTCTTTTACTTTCGCTAACTTGAATCAGGTACCCATTAGAGCTGGGTGGACTCAGAGGCTTTCTTTGACTTATAACTGGATAGAAACTCGGGTTGCAATCTAGCGCGCTACCACTAGGCCACGTCATCCCTAACTAGTAGTTACTTTAAGCAAGTTGGGGGGGGGTGTGTGTAAATACATGACGTCGCGTATGGGGAAGGGGGATAATTAATTTTGTAACAATGTGTGAAAGGACGAAGGGGTAGGTGTGTCACAAAATGTGACGACACACTTTTGATTTTAACAAGCAACTGAACTTTAGCTGATATTTATGCGTTTTTCAAATACTGCTTTTGTATATCGTAAGAGAAATGGATTAATATGATCAGTGATGACCGAAATCAATACATATTTTGAAAGGAAATCGATGTTTAAAAAACAAAATGTTGCAATGTAAGCGCTAGACTGAGGCCGGACGTTATCTGGCTGTTTGTGACTATGAGTGACGATGGGGAGGGAGGGGAAGGGAGGGGGGGGGGGACGACCAAAAAGTGTGTCGTCATTTATGGATGACTCATCACTATAATCTGAGTGGTAACATTCTGACAAGTGATACATTTTAAGGAGTTTAAAAAATACATACTCATATATCGTTTCAATAGTATTGGGCCTGCTTGCATTGTTCTTCGTATTCGTACTTAATGTTTTTTTAGTGTTGGAAGGGATCCCCATTGACTCCTATTTCAGCCAGCTTTTCTTTTTGGATTTGCTTGCATAGCCTTTGACTAACCAAGAACAAACTACAAGACAGCAGTTGTTTGATATTTTAGTTGTCTTTCCTAGAAGAGTCCCAACTAACGAGCCTCATCTGCCCGATTTCAATTTAGCAACCATGAGCTTTACCGACTCGACCACGCCGACCCCTCTGCGTACATTAAAATATAGAAAACCAATCTTAATATGTAATTATCGCAAACTTCACGGCGGAAAACAAGGCCCTAATATGTACTGTTGTTGCACTATTAATTGATATCTTGATTAATTATCTACCATCTATGTTTGGTAGTCTCTCAATGGCATATTTTCTTTTATTTACTAATTCAATCAGTTGTAAAGTCAAGTACCTTTAATAAGGCTTATTTAAGTGTAAATGTCACCCACTGTACGTGTGTAGTGTGGGCTAATGCGGTCAACACGTATACACTTATACTGTAGACAGGAAATCGTGATATAATCAGCTCGCCATGAAAGGGTGGTGGCATTGATTGTGCGACATATGTGTGTGAGTGAGGGGGGGGGGGGCGTAATGGGGGCACTTACTATGGTTGTTTGTTTCTTTCTGGATTTGTATACCACCTGCATTTTAAAAAAATGTGTCTACTCAACGTCACACACAATGCTTGGGAAACGTCATTTCGTAATGCACGTCATGGAGTATTCAAATTGTAAATAAAGCCAAAAAATATTTTTTTTAATCGTTCTAATCGTTAGTATTTTTAAAAATTATAATTTGTGTCAATGTATACGTGTTTGGTTAAGGTTACTGTTTCAGTTACATAGCGGTATGATATTTACTTGTAAGTACTACTTCACGGGTGAGTTGTAAACAAATCAATGTTTGATGACGCGTACATTGCACGAATAACATTAAAAACAAGAACCCCTTTAATTGTTTACAAGCTTATTTGTCTCTGGAAACTGCGTCACGTTTTGTGTCTAATACGATCTTAAGTTATGATGTGTTTAGGTGCTAATTTACATAAATTTTAAACTAGAGCAATCTGTACCGAGCCATAGCATATAACATACACAGAAAAGACCAGTTCATGTACACAACGCCATGGAAAGCAAAATACGCCCCTATCTGGTTGGATATGAAAACAACGGCATTGAGGACCAACGGCGCCCTTACTCTGCTGGATACACAAGGAATATCCATTCGCGATACTCTGATCCATATCTTGACGATGGGGCTAGTACAAAAATCAACAATGTAAGTACAGCTTGAAATAAGGATGTGGATTTTATTTAAACGATTCATTTCTTTCAGCATTTACAAAAATAAGAATGTTTTTATTAAAGTTTATGTCTTTAAATTTTAACTGGAGAAAAAAATTGTTTGAAATTACAGAATGATGAAATGGAACTAACCAATCGAAACGCTTTTCCACGAACGAAAACACAAAATCAGAAACCCAAAATAAAAGTTGAAGGCCTTTCTTACATAATCGCCAAGTTTGCAGACATTGCGTCGTTGAATGGAGTGCCGTACATCGTCCGATCAAAAACGTGTTTTGTTAAAATTGTTTGGACAATTTTATTCCTGGCGGCCTTGGGAGCTATGGTTTATCATTTATACAGGTGAGTTGTTTTTACGATAGGAGAGAAAACTTCAAAATCAAACAACTCATGCTAATACTATACGGCATCGCTGGGTTAATGGTCACGCGTTGGTGACTAATGCGACACACTTAGCTGGATACATCCGTCTGTGGTAAGTCATGAAAATGGCTGGGCGCCGCCGTGTGAAACTAAGTTCCTGACACACTCAACACAGCTGTGGTGCCACAACAACCATAATAAAGGCTAAAGGATATATTTATCGTGTATCTTATTCATTTCTGCTAACAATACAACTATAACTGCACTTATTTTCTTATGATTTTATAATGTAAGTTTGAAGATAATTCTGGAGGCTAAACTGAGCTAGCCCATATTTTCATTTCCAATATTGGTTACACAATCTACGATTACACCATTCATCAACACCGTTTGGGTTATCCTAGCTATAGATATCTTTAGTAAATATCTAATACAGTTGGGATAGGTCTGCCGAACTATACATGGAACCCAGGTGAAGGAAAACATAGGTAGTTGCTAAAACATGTTGATTGCGATATAAAGTATTTTAAAATACGTTAATGAAAATTAACACATTTGTTTTCCTTAAAGTTTATTAACTTACTTCCAAGAGGTAATGTTATGAGTATCACTTTTTGTTATTATTATCACTGTATTCCAGCCTGCTCACAAAATTCTTGGACTACAACAAAACGTCCAAAATAAACCTGAACTTCAGTACCCTCCCCTTTCCAGCTGTAACCATCTGTAACGTCAACATGCTGCGACTATCCAAGGTACGTAATCCTTGATCTTTTAATTACATCACACGTGAACCTGACGGCAGGATTAGCCAGGCTTGATTGCCGACATATGTGATGTGGTATAGCTCAGTAATTAACTAAGCAACACGTTGCAACTGTTGTAATATTCGAAACGAATTGAAAACAAATGTATTTAATAAAAATATGGATGTTTACTTTTGTTGAACGTTTATCTCCAGCTAGAAGAGGCGTCGGCAGAAGTTCAAGAACTTGTGAGAGTTATGGACCCTCAAGAGATAAAAAATAAAGTTGAAAGTTGCAATATACAAGAAGGGTAATTAACTTCATACACCTATAACAACCAGTATTATACAGCTGTTAAATGTAAGCGTATATTTTGTAAAAACACACACACACACACACACATATATATATATATATATAAATATATATATATATATATATATATATATATATATATATATATATATATATATATATATATATATATATATATATACTAGGCATACTGCCTAGCTTCGCTTAGGTTTTTAAATAACATTTGAGAATTTGAATACTTAATTATTTAGCGATGGATTTGGTGTTGAGTGCTTTAATTTAAACAGTAATGCTAACTTTAGAAAAAAAATGTTTTAGTTTGTCATATACCGTTCTCAGAGAAATATCGGAAAGTACGCAATGTATAAGTAAAATGGAATTAGAACTACACAGCTTCCATGAACAGTAAATCTCATAGTTGTTATTACATTGCCTTTTGAAATTTATTTATTTATTTAATTGGGATACGTAACTAAATTAACAACTTAATTTTGTACTAAAACAAATGCTATACTTCGTCATTTTCTGTTTCTGTTTAAAATAGTATACAATTATTTGAAAAATAATAATTTAAAAAACGTTACCTCCCTTCAAAACTGAACGTATGACGTATGTCTTTGTTTTTTTTTTACAAACAGTTGCTATGCTTAGATAAGAAATTACGGTATATGAACATATTTAACAACTATAATGGCTGTTTCCGAAGGGATTAAAGTTTTTTTTTGTTAGCCTCCAGGGTCGGTCTACGACGTCACATACTATTAAGGGGATCGTTCGTCAATTTATTTATATATATATATATCTCATATAAGGAGAATTTCACTCAAGATCATCTTTTAGCCCTCGTCGAGGGCTTTAAGTCTGACCAACAGTTTTTCCATACGGCCTAGTCATCTATAGTAGTGTATGCAAAAAATTAGCCAGATATACTGAGCTTAAGTACCCTAAAGTCTGCGTTGAAATGACCCTCTGTTTTTCCCATAAAATACAAAGATTATATAGGGAAATACAACTGGTCAGTTTTGACCGCTTTACAAAGTTTTCCCAGATATGCCGAGTTTTTTGTGACACCCCTAGGTGTTCTTCTACCACCTCACAAAATATCAAGGGGGGTCGTTGGAGGAAAATTTTTTTCGTAATAGAGCTCATATAAAGAGAATTTCACTCGCGGTCACTTTTTAGCCCTCGTCGAGGGCTTTGAGTGTAACCGACAGTTTTCCCTAAAGGTCAAGCCATTGACCTAGGAGCATGCAAAGAATTAGCCAGATATACTGAGTTTAAGTACCCTAAAGTCTGCGTTGAAATGACCCTCTGTTTTCCCCATAAAATACAAAGATTATATAGGGAAATACAACTGGTCAGTTTTGACCGCTTTACGAAGTTTTCCCAGATATGCCGAGTTTTTTGTGACACCCCTAGGTGTTCTTCTACCACCTCACAAAATATCAAGGGGGGTCGTTGGAGGAAAATTTTTTTCGTAATAAAGCTCATATAAAGAGAATTTCACTCGCGGTCACTTTTTAGCCCTCGTCGAGGGCTTTGAGTGTAACCGACAGTTTTCCCTAAAGGTCAAGCCATTGACCTAGGAGCATGCAAAAAATTAGCCAGATATACTGAGCTTAAGTACCCTAAAGTCTGCGTTGAAATGACCCTCTGTTTTTCCCATAAAATACAAAGATTATATAGGGAAATACAACTGGTCAGTTTTGACCGCTTTACGAAGTTTTCCCAGATATGCCGAGTTTTTTGTGACACACCTAGGTGTTCTTCTACCACCTCACAAAATATCAAGGGGGGTCGTTGGAGGAAAATTTTTTTCGTAATAAAGCTCATATAAAGAGAATTTCACTCGCGGTCACTTTTTAGCCCTCGTCGAGGGCTTTGAGTGTAACCGACAGTTTTCCCTAAAGGTCAAGCCATTGACCTAGGAGCATGCAAAAAATTAGCCAGATATACTGAGCTTAAGTACCCTAAAGTCTGCGTTGAAATGACCCTCTGTTTTTCCCATAAAATACAAAGATTATATAGGGAAATACAACTGGTCAGTTTTGACCGCTTTACGAAGTTTTCCCAGATATGCCGAGTTTTTTGTGACACCCCAATGTGTTCACCTACCACCTCACAATATTTCAAGGGGGGTCGTCGGAGGAATTTTTTTTTTCGTAATAGAGCTCATATAAAGAGAATTTCACTCGCGGTCACTTTTTAGCCCTCGTCGAGGGCTTTGAGTGTAACCGACAGTTTTCCCTAAAGGTCAAGCCATTGACCTAGGAGCATGCAAAAAATTAGCCAGATATACTGAGTTTAAGTACCCTAAAGCCTGCGTTGAAATGACCCTCTGTTTTTCCCATAAAATACAAAGATTATATAAGGAAATACGACTGGTCAGTTTTGACCCATTTCCCGATTTTTCCTAGATATGCCGAGTTTTTTGTGACACCCCAAGGCATTCTCCTACCACCTCAGGAAATATCAAGGGGGGGGTCGTCGGAGGAAATTTTTTTTCGTAATATAGCCCATTTAAGGCGCCGGTCAGTCGTGGTCAGTTTTGACCCCCTCTCCGTATATTTTTCGGCCAACCGTCACCGGCCCTCGTGTTCTATCGCCCGAAGGCACCATCGTGCCAAATTTGACGCGCCTGCGGCGCCGGGAAGTGCCCTATCGGGCACTTGACCACTTTGCTTTATATATATAGATATATATATATATATATATATATATATATATATATATATATATATATATATATATATATATACATATATATATATATATATATATATATATATATATATATATATATATATATATATATATATATATATATATATATATATGCCTATATATCCCCTTGGTGAAAAAAAGTAAAAATAACATCATATTTTGACAAACGGGCGGTAGGTGTAAAGAGTTTAGAGAAGACCCATGTTGCTGTATTTCACATGTTCAGTATAAAGACAACAATTGTAAGTACATTTTGTTTGTCGATTCCTTCAAACTCTTCTGTATCTTCATTATTATTTATTCCCAGCGAAGATGATGAAGACGTAGGCTATTGCTTGGATGAGATTCTCCATGATATACCTAAATCAAAATATGACATTGAAGAGGAGGTCTATGACGAAGTAAGAGATTAATGCTGTATTAACATCTTATATGCCTAGTTATAGTTGTACATGTTAAACAGTAATACGACAATTCATTTACCAGATAACTTTGGAATTCATTAAGTGGAAGTTCGATTACTGGTAAATGCATATGAAGTAATTATTGCAATTCAAAGCACAGAAATGTGGATACTTACTTTTAAGTTATATTTGGTCTTGGGATGAGAAAACAAAAGTCTATGTAACTAAACAACAAGTGTAAGTTGATACCTTAAGGAAGTGTAACGGTATACAGGGGGTTTAACGGTTACTGAATTTGAACCTTATTCCAGGGTGTAGCAATATACCGGTGTGTATCGGTATACATGATGTAACGTGTTATTTGGTGTAACAATAAAAAGGGTGAAACAATATACAGTAGCTTAACAATATACCCGGATGTAACAATATACCGTGGTGTAACATGTTATTTGGTTTGACAATAAAAAGGGTGAAACAATATACCGTAGCGTAGCAATATACCCGGATGTAACAATATACCGTCGTGTAACAATATACGGTGGTGTAACAAAATACCGGGGTGTAACAATATACCTGGATGTAAAAAATATGCCACGATGTAACAAAAGACCCGGGTGTAACCGTATGCATATACTTTCCTGTTCCAGGATTTCACGGAAACATGGGAGTCTGAAGGACAGGAGTCGGTCTTTGATGCTGTAGACAAACTGTTTAAAGAATTTTTTCTGGACCAGCCAGCGTAAGTGGGGTTTAGTTGGGTCACAGATCTGAAGTGTAGGTCAAAAGTGTAGTAGTAGACGGGCTATAAGCAACCAGTTTAGCTTCAGATGGGTTGTATAAGCTACCTGTTGGGTCACAGGCAGTAGTAGACGGGTTATAATCAACCAGTTTAGCTTCAGATGGGTTGTGTAAGCTACCTGTTGGGTCACAGGCAGTAGTAGACGGGTTATAATCAACCAGTTTAGCTTCAGATGGGTTGTGTAAGCTACCTGTTGGGTCACAGGCAGTAGTAGACGGGTTGTAAGCAGCCAGTTTAGCTTCAGAGGGGTTGTGTAAGCTACCAGTTTAGTAAAAGATGTGATGCGTAAGATACTAGTTTAGTCATAGTTTAGTCATAGACACGTTGTGTTAACCAGTTTTGTTATAGACGCGTTGTATAAGCAACCAATAAATTTAGTAAAACACAAATTATTCATCTGTGTTTTGTACTTATAAAATGCCCTATAGTAAGTAATTCTATAAAACAGCACCCCAACTTATCATAGTTTTACCCCGCTTCTGTTGAATTTTAGAGCAACACGTAAGGTGATAGGACACCAGGTGAACGACATGGTTTTACAATGTTCATTTGCAGGGAAAAAATGTCTACCAGAGTAAGTACAGTTTATTTACTTAACATTCAATTGTTTGAATACGTCATTAGAAACAATAAACGGTGAATAATATAAAATAATAAATAATTACAAAGACTGACCAGAGTACTCTTTTTACAATGTTCACGCTTTATGATATCTACTAGAATTGTAGCGTTCACCCAATTCGGATATGAGGGCATAAAGGCACATGTATTTGAGTTCAACTGTTTCATCGTATGAAAGGACTGTAATGAGTTCTAAGCTCAGTTGCCTCTACTTCCCATAACGTTAGTCAAATTGACTCGAACTTAAGACTTTCGGATAAAGGGACGCGCACTCAACGTCATCTGACCATACCACCCCATACTACACATTTTCAGATTTGTAGTAATATTTTCATTGAATTAAAACAGTATTGAGTAGTTACACGTTGTCAACAAAAACACACTTTCTTTCTAAACAAGTAATTTTACCCATGTGTTCTCTGAGTCTTACGGGAACTGCTACACACTACAGTACGACAAATTTTTTGTACGGAAAAGTGGACCATCTGGTGGTATGTATTTAATGCATTAATATTCGATATGTATTTATATAAAGACAAATAATAATTAATTTTCTGATACTTGTCTTAACATGAAATAAGTATGTAACTATTAAAACTGTTGACTAATTAGATGCAGTATCAGAATTATAGTAGACTAATTTGTACTCGTGTTATGTAGAATAGTATACATAGATCAAAGTATTGTTTAATGTAGTAAAGTTTATTTCATTTTGAAAATATCAATGATACCGTGTGTAGCTGATAAATAAGTTGAAATAAGAATAATTGTCAAAAGCTAACTTTATTCAAAGTCCCGTCCTTACTATGAACTTTCGTGTACCGCACAGGTCTAGAGCTAACCCACCCTCTTACTATAAACTTTCTTGTACCGCACAGGTCTAGAGCTAACCCACCCTCTTACTATAAACTTTATTGTACCGTACAGGTCTAGAGCTAACCCACCCTCTTACTATAAACGTTCTTGTACCGTGCAGGTCTAGAGCTAACCCTTTTCATAGAGACAGACGAGTACCTACCCGGCATCACTCACAACAAGGGGGTCAGGGTCGTCATCCACGAGCAAGGTACCGTGCCGTTTCCAGACGAGGAGGGGCTGAGTGTCATGCCAGGCACCAATACATATATCGGCATTAAGCAGGTAACTGTTACATCAGAAAACTATCAAAATAGCTTGTTAGAATAGCACCAACACATATATCGGCATTAAGCAGGTAACTGTTACATCAGAAAGCCGTCAAAATAGCTTGTTAGAATAGCACCAACACATATATCGGCATTATTAGCAGGTAACTGTTACATCAGATAACCCTCAAACTAGCTTGTTGGAATAGTGTTTAAGTGTGCTTAAGTATATGTTATACATGTTTATATTTTTCTTGTGTCAATAGATCAATGTAGAGCGGCTGTCGTCACCTTGGGGCAAGTGTACGGTAGATGACTACAGTCAGAAATACAACAGGAGTTACACGAGAAACGTAAGCTGATAAAACAGTACCTGACATTACCGTAGCAATACGTTATCTCATAAAGAATAGTGTACTTACGTAAAGAGAACAGTATATTGTAGAGTGTTGACGTTGTGTGTTTTAATTTTTCAGACGTGTCAGGGTATCTGTGAACAAAATTACATTCGAAAAGTGTGCCAGTGTCTTGATGAATCGAAACAAGAAATCAATAAAATTATGGGCAACGCAGAAAATTTAACCAGTTGTGAGAATGCCACACGTAAGTATAACATAGATTGAGATGAAGTGTTTTGACGTTTGGCTTAGATAATGTCTGTTATATCTTTCCTAAATATTCTCATAATCTGTATGCATTTGTTAGTTTTTGCTAACACATGAACAAAACAGCTAGCCATGTTATTATTTTAAAGTTTCCATTAAATGTGTTTGAATGCATAGTTTATTAAATGTATTTTTATGATGAAGGATACACTAATGTCTTTTGTTATTATTATTATTATTATTATTATTATTAGTTTTTAACGATAAATATATTCAGTTAAGTTCAAACAGCTTTCATTTCCACGCAGAACTGAAATGCCTTACGAAAGTGACTTTTAACCCAGAAACGATTCAATGTGACTGCAGCAATCCTTGCAAGTAGGCTATGTGTTTTCTAATAAAGTGCTACGTGTTTCATTTTAATACTTTTACTATCTTTGAAAAAAACATCTTATTAAATTAATATTGTTAAACTTACTATTCCTTGATTACAACGTACAAGTAATTATATTTTCAAAGGCAAAATCAATATAATAAAAAATGTGTTATTTTGTGCATACATACTTCACTTTGCTGTGTTCCTTGAATTAGAGAAACAGTGTTTGAAAAGGACTTGTCTTCAACCGAATGGCCAAGTGTAGATTTAGCTGTAAGTGGTTATATTTTTTTTTAATCTTAAGCTAAAAAAAAGTACCTGAGTTTCTTCCAGGCATCTCCTCGGGGGGGGGGGGGAGGGGGGGGGGCTCCGTCACCCCCGAAGAAAGTCTACCGCCCCCCCCCCCTCCCCGAACGAAATGAAATTTATATAGAAAATATATACTTTTAAGTGTCCGCCCCCCCCAAAGAAAGTCTACTGCCCCCCAAAAAATTTCAAGTGCCCCCCGGAGAAAAAAGTCTGGAAGAAACACTGGTACCTATACTTTTATAAATATAATTGTTTGAAGTTAAGAATAATCGCATATTGTTTTCGTATTTTCAGCAAATCTTTGCTGTCTCAATCTGCAAATCGAACCCAAACATGAGTCTGTCATTACTCAACAAACAAGTGCCCAAACAATTAACGTAATTTTTTAATTCCTTTCAATCAATACATTTAAATATCAAGTGTATGTTGTATTTACCTGTTTATGTTGCGGTACTTTCCGTTAGCTACACATAACAACTATATGTTTTATTCACTTGCTCAAAGTACATCGTTTTAAACACCACACATTCATGTTGGTTAAATTAACCACAGTATCCAAACAAATAAATATTACTAAGTTAATACCATCTTTGAGTGTTTTCTTTAATTGTTCAACATTTTAAAATCTATATCTAAATCGCCATTGGTTTGGTTTTTTAGACCTGTTTTTAATTTAGTTTTGCCATGTTTGATAAAAAAAAACCCACCGGAATCAAAATGTTATTTCGTTTTCATTTTGGGAACTTTCTTTAGGTTTTTTTCTTTCATTTATGAATTTAAATAACAATAATCGGTTTTTAAAAACATGTATCTATGAATACTAATATTATTGTTATTGATTTTAAAAATGTTATATATAATTTGTTATTAATATTATTAATAATAAATATATAATTATGTATTTTCTTTCAGACAAGATTTCGTGAAATTGAATATATTTTATCAAGACCTAAATTATGAACTGCTTACGGAAAATCCGGATTATGAGGTAATTATGGATTTCCTATTTTTCAATTAGCTCATTTCTTTTTCTTATTTTAATGTGTCCCAAATCATATACAAATCTATCACAACAAAAGTCGCTGTTTTCATGTGGTTCCCCATTCTATAAAAAATAAAGTATGTTTAAAATATGTTGAATCGTATTTCTATATTGTGGTACCCTATTATATCAAACATAAAGTGTGTTTAAAATATGCTGAATCGTATTTCTATATTGTAGTACCCTATTATATCAAATATAAAGTGTGTTTAAAATAAGTAGAATTGTAATTTTATGGTATGTTCCAGCTCTCACAGTTGATGTCTGATATAGGTGGCACCATCGGCCTGTGGATCGGCCTTTCTGTGCTCGGCATCTTTGAAGTCGTCCATTTGATCACCCGGCTCTTGGTGTTTTTGTGTACAGGCAGATGTGCTCAGCCAGACACTAATTAGTTGTTTAATGATGTCCAGTCTGTTTACAATGTTCAGGCAACTTTATACATTTGGGCTACTGTAATAATTAGACCCCGAATGGTATTTTTAAATGGACAAGATGTTTTACGGATCTTTTTAAAAACTTTAAAGTCGAGTGGACGAACAAAAAAATGCTACAATATATGTAATTACATGTTTACAACTTATATTTTGACATTTGTAACAATTATATTATTGTGGTTTTATGCAGCTTCTTTTAATATATATATATATATATATATATATATATATATATATATATATATATATATATATATATATATATATATATATATATATATATGTAAATTGTAATTTTATTTAAACTCTATACATACATATTTTTCGACACCGGTTCAATTGGTTTTAATAAAGCACTTTTTTAAAACGATGATATTGCATTTTTTTTTTCTCATTTTTTTTTTGGATTTCATAAAACATTTTTTTTCTCACATTTACTTTGGCAATGTAAATATTATTGAAAGCTAAAATAAGCTCACCTACTGAGAGTAGCAGGGGCGTGTCAGACTATATTGCATAGCTCTTTTGAAGTTCAGACCTAAAAAAGAAAAGAGAATCATACATTATTAAGGCGGAATGAAATTTTGTTTATAGAGTGGGTGTGGGAGTGAGTGTAGGGCGAAACAAAACAAGGATTGTTTTAAAAAATATTTTATATGTAAAACAAGAAGCTGATTTTGTGGTTTTATTACTCTTGTATTATGTAATACTCTTGTATTATTATCGACTGCTAGCTGATTAAAAAAGCGCTAATATTTAATACGAGCTGCCCCGCGACGTAGAATACGCCGTTATCTAGTTGTTTTATTTTCTACTATCAACAATTCATAATTTGTGAATTCGACACTACCACACCCCCCCCCCCCAATGTTCCCTCTAAGGACCAAGAGTGTGTGTGCAAAAAATATGTTGTGTGCGCGGTGCTAAAAATGACTTGGGCAAGTTAATATGTATTTTTAGTCTTGCAATTAAGCATAATAATGAAGGCATGCATTTTGATAAATTAATAGTATAATGTGTGTGACTTATGAAACGTATGCAATTAAATGGAGATACGAATACCATCAAAATAAATAAAAAAACTAATAAAAACTTTCAGTTATACTTAGACAACAAGTTATATGGTCGACTTACTACACAGTCATATGGTAATAATGCTAATACCATAACGGTAATACAAACGCAATAGTTTAACATATGCAACATTTAATAAAGCTGACTTAAAAACAAATATTAGCTAACCTTTCAGGGGCATTTATTGCAATTTCTCGCGTCTAGCCTTGCATTGCTTCCACACCTTATAGGCTTTGTTTAAATCCACATCCTCTCCAGCATTTAGATATAATTTAGTTCTCCAAATGTGTGGCTTCAAGTCTATTTCGTGCTTGCACTTTTATTATGTTAATAAGGCTAAAACCTTGTTCGTAATCAGCACTGCATGCTTGGAAGGTACAATAATGTCACTTTGCCAGTGAGCTAAATTTTGTTATTTGTTTTGACAAATCTTGCATATTCAGACATATAATTTACAGAAACAGATTTGAGTTTTTAACTTTATCGAAATTTGAAGTCATTGTATTGGATGGTAATTAACTGATCATTTGTTGTACGTAACCCGTCTTTGTACTTTACGCACAGTTCTTTGATATCTTTGACGCCGAACTCAAATGCATATTTTTAAAAACCTGTAGCATAAAAAAAGATGACAAAAACTGCAGTTCATCTCCTGGAAACCTAACATTTAAATGTTCGCAGACTGATTGTATGTACTGTGTGGTTTGCCTTGTGTCGATTCTTTCGTTTAACTCACACTTTTCTTGGCTTTAATGTTCAGTGTAGTGCTGTTACGCCAGTCTCCAGAGCTAAGGCATCACTTACAGTAAGCTGAGTTATTCCAATAAAAACGGTTTTGTAGAATACAGAATTGACTGGACGAAATTTAAAATAAAGGATTAGCATTTTATGTACTGTTATGCCATCAACTATAAGCGTGTGGAATGATGCTGCTGGAAGTTCTGTCAGTATGTTCTTTACAACTTCGTTAATTACTTGAACAAACTCAAAGGCGTATTTCTTACTTCGCCAACTGTCTGGTATTGAAACATACTTCCCCATGTGGTTATGAATCAGTTGTACCGACCGCATCGAGGCGTTCATCTTAATGATAAGAAGAACATTATCCGTTAGGATTAGAACTATAATAGATTGACGACAGAAGCCTGTGGTTGTATATAACACGTTTAATTGGGTCTAACTACCTCTTGATGGTAACACACAGAGAGGACGGAAGGAAGTACACAAGGGACATCACTCAAGATAACAATATTATAAATATAACTAATACAGAAGAGTGAGTTCCCTTGACCTCACAATTATTTCAATCTATTACATCCCTTTACCCTTAGAACACAATAACACATCTCTCAATAGAACAATTGATAGTATCCTAAAATCACCAATTATATTGTAACATGAACATTATGGTAGATTACATCCTTACAAACAATGCACAATATGCCACAACATAATCAAGATACAAAACAATGATGTCAAAGTCCTTTTGACCTTTAAAATCATAGGTCTAACTTATTTGGGACTTTGATTGTCCTGCTTGACCTTCTCAGTGGCTTTTGATTTGGTGACTCAAGATTCTGACCATCTGGATTCTCTATCTCAGGAGGTCTAGGATTTAAATCATTAACTCCAGAATTTACATTTTCTGACTCCAGACAACTTGGTTCACTCATATCAACAGAACTTGGTTGTGGAACAAACTGAGTTGGTGTGAACTGTTCAGATTTGGTGGGATTGATAGATTCACACTTATTATCTGCACAAGTTATTTTTAACTTTATAAGACACAGGTCCTGTACATTGAACAATTTGACCTGGTATCCATTTTTCCTTTCTCCCATAATTTCTTAGATACACATACTCATTAACACCAAATTCTCTTTCAATGCATGTGTTGTCATGATTTAATGGAACTATTTTTGAATTGGCATCTGAAAGTATTATGCTATTATTCAGATCCTTGACTGACATAGATTTCTTTGATTGATCAATTTCCTCAGGTAATCTGATAGTGCTTTTTTGGTAACCAAAAATACTGTTTAAAAGTAATATCCTGGACCATATCAATTTGCAACTGTGATCCAGTATTTGAAGTGGGTGTATTAATGGCAAAAATCTTTTTTTCTTTTCTTTTGATGTTACCCTTTTAGTTTCTGTAAGTGCTAATGATGTTAGCAAAGTTGTTTGATGATCACATTCCTTCTTACTAATGTATTTTCTTTAAAACATTTGAAATTGCCATATCACCATAATCATTTATTAAGTTACAAATACTTTGTTTAGGTAACTGACTGATAATGGACTGTATCTTCTCCATCTTTTATATTATCTTCACAAAGGTTTTTATTTCTTATTTAATATGGCCTTAAGTCATCATTCACAGACTCTTCAGGCCAACCATTCTTACAGTACTCATATACTTTTATTAAGCACTCATCTTTTTGTGTTTCTCTTTTAATATCATTCACATTTATATTGGAGTTATCCATGATAGTGAAGAGAACAAATACATCTTCTGGTATATAGCTCAGGCTTTGGTTTTTTTAAAGGTAATCTACTAAGACTATCTGCACTATTCTCAGATCCAGGTTTGTATCTCAATTCATAATTGTATGCAGTTAGTGTGATAGCCCATCTTTGAATCCTTGGTGAGGCATGCTCAGGTAGGGTTTTGTTTTCTCCAAATAAACCTAGCAATGGTTTATGATCTGTAAAGATGGTGAACTTCCTACCAAACAGAAACTTATGAAATTTCTTAACACCAAAAATGATGCCTAAGCCTTCCCTATCTAACTGAGAATAATTTTTCTCAGCCTGGTTCAAAGATCTACTGGCAAAAGCAATGGGTCTGTCACCCTTCTCATCCATGTGGGACAAGACTGCTCCTACACCATCTGGTGAAGCATCACATGTCAATACAAGTCTTTTCCCTGGGTCATAGTGAGTTAGTAAGGTGTCAGCAGACAAAGCCTCTTTTGCTGTATTAAAAGCAGCTTCTTGTTGTTTACCCCAGTGCCAAGTTGCATTTTTCTGTAGCAGCTTGTACAGTGGTGATAGTTTACCAGACAGATTCCCTATGAACTTTGCATAGTAATTTATCAAGCCCAAAAAAGCTCTTAGTTGTTGGGTATTTTCAGGTTTTGGTGCTTCTTTAATGGCTTTTGTTTTCTCAGGTTGAGGTCTGATGCCTTGTTTGCTCAATATATAACCAAGAAAACTAATTTCTGTCAACATGAATTGACATTTATCTTTGTTTATCTTTAAACCTTTTTCACCAACAATTTTTAATACTTTATCAAGTGTTTTAAGATGTTCAGTGTCATTCTTACCAGTTATGTACACATTGTCAAAGTACACACAAACATTTGGAATGTCCTTAAAAATACTGTCCATGACAGCTTGGAAAATTCCAGGGCTAGATGATATGCCAAAACATAGTCTTTCATATTGGTAGAGTCCTTTATGTGTGTTTATTGTCGTATAGACTTTTGAATCTGGATGCAGTTCTAGTTGAGTGTAAGCATGACTAAAGTCTAATTCAGTGAATTTGTCTCCTCCTGCCAAATTCAAAGAAATTTCCTCAATGTTAGGTATAGGGTACCTATTTAGCTCTATTTGCTTATTCAGTGTAGTTTTGTAGTCTCCACAAATTCTTATAGAACCATCCTTCTTTAACACTGGCACAATGGACGACGCCCAATCGGAATAGTCTACCTTCTTTATAATGCCATTAGATTCCAATCTACTTAGCTCATTTTCAATTTTATTCCTCATTGCATAAGGTGGAACTCTAGCTTTGCAGTATCTTGGATTTGTATCTTTAATGCTTAACTTCACTGTTCTATCATTTAGTAAACCAGAGTTACCAAAAACACATTTATTTTCAGATATAACTTTATCTAGTGAAGTAAGACTAGATTCTTTTACATTCTTCAATGAACAAATACTCTCCCAATTTAACTTAAGATCACTTAACCAGTTCCTACCTAGTAATGGCGGTCCATTTCCTTCAACCACAAGAAGAGGAAGTTTAACACTTTGACCATTATAACTTACATGAACCATACACTCTCCTATTACCGGAACATTGTCACCAGTGTATGTTGTTAGACACTTGTGACATGGCTGTAGAGGCACTGATCCTCCTATGACAGCGTCAAAATCTTTCTTTGTTATGACTGTTAGAGATGCTCCAGTGTCAAGTTGGAAGCTGATGCTCTTACCGTTGATATAAACTGGTACATTGATGGGAGCATGACTTATTGATTTCACAGAGAACAGGTTGAAATCCGGCTGCGAATCAGTTTGAGCATTTTCACAGGTAGAGTGGTTCATTGGTTGGGTTAGGTAGTCTTGGTGAGAGTTAACATAGTGCTGCTTTTGGTTGCGGTACTGTCTTGACTGGCTAGATTTAGCAACAGACGAAGACTTTGCAAAGCAGGCCTTAGCAATGTGACCTTGCTCACTGCACTTATAACAAGTTGCAGACTTGAACTTGCACCGATGAGATGCATGGGGACCTTTGCATCGATGACATTTTTGATAATTATTACTAGATTTAGATCTAGGATTTGAACGAGCAGGCTGTTTAGCATAAGTTGGAATGCTCTGATGGGGTTGATGTTTATTGACTAACCTGCTGTTTACTGCATGGATCCCTGAAGGCGTTAGAGATTTCGCCGCATCTGATGACTGCTGGAATGACATTGCAAGTTGTATTGCTTTTTCCAATTTTAGATCTGACTCGAGCAGCAACTTTCTTTGAATATCAGGGCTGTTTACACCTGTCACAAACTTTTCACATAATCTGTCAGACAGCGTGTCGCCGAATTCACAAAATCTACTTAGATGACATAAAGCAGCAACATATTCTGATATTGACTCGTTTGGTTGACGAGTCCTACCGTCAAATCTAGCTCTACATAAAAACTTTGATGGGGTAGGCGCATGGTGGTCTGTTAGCAATTTGCTCAGCTCGTTAAAGCTCTTGGTAATTAGACTAGCTGGTGCGCATAAGTCTTTTAGTAGCCTAAATTGTTGAGGCCCTATGACTGTTAACAAAACAGCTCTCTTTTTGGCTTCTATCGTCACGTCGTTAGCTTCTAGGTAAAAGCTTAACCTCTCTAGGTAATCTTGAATGATTTCATCATTCGCATCAAATTCTTTTATTTGGCCATACAGCGCCATAATTCTAGAAATAATTAGCTAATAAGCTCTAGCAAACCTCTTTTTTGCGTAAGTAGGTGCTCTTTCTAGTAGATGTTTATCCTTCGTCGCCAGTTATAATAGATTGACGACAGAAGCCTGTGGTTGTATATAACACGTTTAATTGGGTCTAACTACCTCTTGATGGTAACACACAGAGAGGACGGAAGGAAGTACACAAGGGACATCACTCAAGATAACAATATTATAAATATAACTAATACAGAAGAGTGAGTTCCCTTGACCTCACAATTATTTCAATCTATTACAAGAACTTTATCCTCGTTTGATCGCTGGCGCTCGTTTTGCTCAATTAGTTTTCCTCGCTCAATGTAAGTTTCAACCAGCAGACGTTTAAGGTCAGTTCCATGTGAGCTGTTGTACGAAATCGCAACATTTCCTACGTAAACGAGAGACAATAGTTGACGTTTACAGTAGTCAAGCGCCCATGATTCCCAGAGCTTTCCTGTGACCAATTCGTTGTTTATGTTGGTTTTGTTACAAGTAGTAGCAGCACAGAACTTACACTTCAGTCCAATCTCATCTGAATATTCGTAGATACTTTCTAATTCAACCGAAACATTATATGATATGGCGTATCGGTTGTTACTATAACTTTGAGCCATTCCAGTTTAAACGAATCTATCGCTTTTTTTTGTGCCACATTGTTGTACTGCTTGTTACACACATTTTTCTTTTCAACATTTTCAAATAGCACACAGTAGTGGACATTTATTCCTGATTTACCTAACCAGTCTGTGAATACTGAAACAGTTCGATCCAGGTGCACGTAATAATCCCAAGAATTGGATATATAGTATATAAATCCTTAAACCAAACAGAAAAAAAAAACACATCCACCTTTAGTAAAGTAGATTTTACATCTGACTTGGGTAAACCGTCTTAGTATCAGGAGGTGGGTGGGGGTTGGGAGATGGGGGGAGGGCAGTGACAATAGAAAATAAAACCTTGCATGGTCAGCTAGTAGCCACAATCCCTTTCCGGTATTAGGTGTCAGTAAACCATTAAATCTAGCAGAGGGAGGGTCACCCAGACATCACATCGGTACCCGCCCCGCTCAGTTTAGAGTCAAGTCATTAACTGGACCTGTGGTATGACAACCAAGGTCACCCCCCCCCCCCAAGTCAATGATACCCCTTGGTTTCTGTTTATGCATCAAAACACAAAGACTGTTCGTTTAACAAAACAGGCAATAAAAATGTCGCTTAATTCAAACCACTGGCCACATATTTTTTTTTTGTGTGAATCAGGCTAGCCCGACGTTCTGATAATCTGTGCGCGGGGTCAGAAAATGTCTGCGCGGCACATTTGAAAGTACTTCGCGGCCGCGCAGCCGCGCAGCTTAGAGGGAACACTGCCCCCCCCCTCCCCTGCCTCCCCCAACCCAACTCACCCCGCCCAAAGAAAGCAGCCGTTTACAGACGACAATGAAAATATCAAAACAGAACTTATCTTCCCTTAGTTTCAAATCGTTTATAAACTAAATTATCTGCCCCTAATAGCCGTCACCTATTCAAACCGGCTCTACTATTGTAAACATTCGGGGTGAACCACAGCTCACCTACAGGTGGGGATGAGGGTGGTGGGTAAGCTACGTGGTGTTTTCTATGGTCTCCATGAAGAGAATTACATATATACGAGCCGACCCGTGGCGTATCATATGCCGCTATTTAGTTGTTGTTTTTTCTACTTCTCAGTAATTCATAATTTGTGAATGCGACAGTACCAATTCTGCCACTGAAAATATTTGCTTTAAAACACTATCAGTAAATCGTTGAGGACGATAACCCCCCCCCTCCTTTCCCCAACCCCTACCCCACACCCCCCACCCCCCCGTGAAAGTAAACTCCTCTTAGTTACCTCCCCTAAGTTTAAAATCGTTTCAAACTAAATTATCTGCCCCTAATATCCGTCACTAAACCCGGCTCTACGACTGTAAACATCTAGCGTGAACCACAGCTCACCAGACCATGTGGTGGTGGGGGTGGTAGGGATATGCCTAGAGAGGAAGAGAGGGGGCTGCCATGCGCGCTTACAGCTTGGTGTTTTCTATGGTCTCCATTAAGATAATTATATATATATATATATATATGTAACTAGGGTAGGCCTAACTACTAGTTACAAATCTGATAACGAACGAGAAGCCGAGACGCAGTCTGATGCAACCGATAACAGGTGGCTTATTGGATCGGACTGATAACAATCTCAAAGCCAACGCGTGCTATTTTGGGAAACGGTACGAGAAGTTTCAGACGAGCTGTCAACTTTGATTGATGGGATGCAGATGTTTTAGTAAATCGGACGGTACGTCAGAAACTGCGACATTAGTATTCGGATACATCGATTACAAGTATCGATTACGGAAATGGAGACAAGTACGACTACGAATACTAAGGATAAATAGGAGGGGACGGCGGAGATCGCTCTCTTCTCTTTTCACCGCTAGTTGTGACAGTATCAATGTTGGTTATTGAACGGGTTAGCCGTATTGTGTAAAGAAGGACTATAGACATGTGGATTCAGTTATACGAAGCCTAGTGAGGACTGTTAGGGGGTCAGTTGATCCAGACTATTATTGAGAAGCATTCCTGTTGATTTCTTGTGTGATTATGAAACATTTCTTGATTCATGTAATAAAGGATCAATAGCGAACCTGCATCTTGAGTATCTATACTGTGGTCGATGTTGTCTAGAATGAGTGGTCAGAACTCGTTAACATTTGGCACTACAGACAATTAGGTCTCATTACATGTGGCGTGCGAGCATAGTAACTGTTGGCTCGTTATAATTGGCGTTGTCGGCAGGATAAATGTCCGCCCGTTACAATTGCCGCTGCGAGCAGGGTAGATGTTCGCCCGTTACAATTGGCGCTGCGATCAGGATGGATTCAACTAGACTTGCCGTTTAAGGCACCCATAGTCAACCTTGTGCATAACTGTGTTTTGTGTGTATGTGAATTCGGACATTCAGGAACTGTGAAAATCGAGGAAAATTTTTTCATATACACACGGTAAGAAAGAACTCTTTTTTTTACTTAAGGAATAAAATGTCTACTCTGGACGAGAAGCAGACCCATATAGTGGTCCTACCCAGAGAGTCCCACATTAACAAATTTTACGGGGACGGAGATCCAACTTTAACCAACAGGTTCAGTGAAGAGGTCAAAGCGGCCTGGGCCTCGAGAGGCATGTCACCAGAGGAAAGACTAAGACTGCTGATGGGCAGTATAGGAGAGACGGTTAGGGCAGAGGTCAAATGCCACGATAAAACCATCCAATCAGATCCAGATAAGGTGCTGGATCTGATTATGGAGACCTTTGGGGAGAGACGGTCGGGATCGCAACTGCTAGCAGGGTTCGTAGCATTAAGGCAGAGATTGGCGGAGAGTGTGATGGAGTACTCACACCGGATGAACAGGGCCTTTGATTCGGTAAAGGTCAAAACACCGGACATTGATGTGCGCCTACTGAGGGACCATTTCATCGAGGGGCTGGCAACCCCGATCCTAAGAAGAGAGTTGAAAGAGGAGGTCCACAAAGACCCGCAGTTGACCTTCCTTCAGGTCAGGAACTCAGCGATCCGCAGGTCCGAGGATGAGGACCAATCGAACTGTTCGGTGGACAAAGTCTCTGTGCCTGAACAGAGACAATCCCCACCCACAGGGGCCGACACGATGGAGACCATGATGGCTCAACTGTTGGCCCACCTAGATAAGGTTGACCAACGCTTGGAGAGGTTAGAAAGCAGGTCAACAGCTGAGAATCAGGAAAAGAACGGGACAAAACAGGGACGGGTTGGACGGCCGCGTCCTGCCAAGCCATCACTCCAATGGACGGCCGACGGTCGACCAATTTGTTTGTCTTGTTCACAACCCGGACATATGGCACGGTACTGCCAGGGAAACGGTCGTCCTCTGTAAGGCAGGGCCAGGCTACAGAGGGGCGAGGTTATGGCCCAAGAAGCAAAATGATGGGAGTCTGTCCCGAAATGGTGATTACGATTGGGGACATCGCGGTGAAGGCAATTGTGGATACAGGCTCCCAGGTGACGACAATCACGGAAAATTTTTACACCAAATGGATGAAAGGAACAGACCATAGGTTGAGGTCTGACACATGCATGCGCCTGACGGCAGCTAATGGACTAACCATTCCATACTGTGGTTATTTTCTGGCGGATGTCGTGGTGGCAGGACATAGGTTGAAGCAGGTTGGGGTGTTCGTTACGAAACACAACCTAGAGACAAATGTGTCAAATATACCTTGCCTGTTGGGCATGAATATTCTTGGCCAGTTGCCAGAATTTCTTACAAATATTGTCGGATCGACCACACCAGGTCGGGGATCCAAGTTGGCCAGGTTTGCCAAGACCAGAGGAAGGACAGCAGTCCCGGCAAACACGGTCAAGGCAATCACATTAAAAATTGGTGATAGAAGCGTGAATGGTGATGTGATGATAGAACCATGTGGCGCCGCACTGAGGGCAGGCGTCGTGTTACTGCGGACATACACATCAGCGGAAAACGGACTAGTTCAAGGGTTGGTAGCTAATGTTTTGGATGAGGAAATTTTTATACCGCCTAACACTCTGGTAGGAGTACCACAGAACGTCGAGGTACAAAGGTCGGCACAGTGCATCGAACTGATCAATACCAGTAGTAATGAAGTAACAATTAGGTCGGTCAATGTGACGGCCGAGGTGAAGAAAGAGGATGGCCGATCATATATATTCCCGGAAACTGAAGACCCAAAATTAAATGAATTACTGAATAAATACAGGGATGTATTTGCCTCGTATGAGGGTGATTTGGGGCACACGGAAGTAATAAAACACCAGATACCCTTACTACAAGACAAGCCGGTGGCGCAACCTTATCGAAGATTACCACCGAGTCACTACTCGGCGGTGAAAGCACACCTGAATGATCTACTAAAAAAGGGAATTATTACAACCAGTACAAGCCCGTATGCGGCACCGATAGTTGTGGTAAAAAAGAAGTCAGGGGAGATAAGACTGTGTTGTGATTACCGGAAATTGAACAATATCACAAGAAGGGATGCATTCCCCTTGCCTCGTATTGATGAATGTCTTGATGCGTTGGGGGGAGCAAGATTTTTTTCTACCTTGGATTTGGCTAGTGGCTACCACCAAGTGGCCATGCACCCCAACGATCAACATAAAACTGCATTTATTTCTCCACTGGGACTGTACGAGTGGACCCGTATGCCGTTTGGTCTAACTAATGCACCTGCTACATTCCAGCGAGTAATGCAGAGTGCTATGAGTGACTTTCTATTTCAAATAATGTTGGTGTATTTGGATGATATTCTAGTTTACTCAAAAACTTGGGAGGACCATCTAAAAAGATTAGAACAAGTGTTTCTCCGTCTTAGGGAGATAGGAGTAAAGCTGAACCCAGACAAATGCTGCTTTGGTCTGAAATCGGTACATTTTTTGGGTTATGTGATTTCGTCGGATGGTATCGCCACTGACCCAGATAAAATTGCAGCTGTTAAAGAATGGAAACAGCCAACAACTACAGTAGAGGTCAGATCATTCTTGGGCTTTGCTTCCTATTATAGAAAATTTGTACCTGGTTTTGCAAAAATTGCCGCACCATTGCATGACTTGGTAAACAAAATGACAAAGAAACACAGTAAGGAGAAAAAGAAAGGTAAAACACACCTGATAGGTGAATTATGGACTGATGAATGCCTGAACTCGTTTAAACTCTTGAAAAAGGCCTTGACAGAGGCACCGATATTGGGATACGCGGACTTTGACAAACCATTTCGGTTAGAAATCGACGCCAGCTCTAAAGGTCTGGGAGCTGTATTATCACAACAACAAAAGCAAGGTTTCAGGGTTATTGCGTATGCCAGTCGAGCTCTGAAGGAATCAGAGAAGAACATGACAAATTACAGCGCCATGAAACTAGAACTTTTGACATTAAAATGGGCTGTGACTGAAAAATTCAGGGATTATCTCTTAGGTGCTAAATGTGTGGTATACACTGACAATAACCCCTTGAGCCACCTAAAGACAGCAAAGTTGGGATCCATCGAACAGCGATGGGCAGCAGAATTGGCACTCTTTGACCTAGAGATAAAATATCGCCCGGGGCGGTCCAATGGCAATGCGGACGCCTTATCAAGGAATCCTTACGAGAAACCGGGTGATGAGGAAGAAACGCTGACAGGAATATGTGAGGTCAGAGCGTCAACAGATATCCCTCACGGGGTGCAAGTGATGCAAAACGGACAGACCGGGGTGGAGCACATATCCACAGAGCCCGGACATATGGACAGTAGTAATTTTAATTGCCTTAATCACAAACAGATAAGAGATGCCCAGAGAACGGATAGTGGCTTACAGCCGCTATTGAAATACGTCCAGGAACAAAAATTCCCAAGGAAAAGGGAAAGAGAACAATTTGGTCGGGAAACAAGGAAACTACTGAGTCAGTGGAACCGTCTCAGTATAAAGGATGGTGTTCTCATGCGGAGAATTCATGACCAAATAGACGGCACAATACACCAGGTGGTGGTGCCTGGACAGTTACGAGAAGAAGTGCTAAGGTTGGCACATGACAGGGCAGGACACCAGGGTCAGGACAGGACCCACAAAATATTGCGACGGAGGTGTTACTGGCCCAATATGGAGATGGAGGTCAAACGCCATTGTGAGGCTTGTGTGAGGTGTCAGCATGCGAAAATGCCAGTTGTCAAAATGAGACAGCCATCAGGACACCTACTGGCGACAAAACCACTAGAGATTGTGGCTATGGACTTTACGTCGTTGGAGCAATCATCGGATGGGACGGAACATGTGTTGGTAATGACTGATGTATTCACCAAATGGACTGTGGCGGTGCCCACACGAGATCAGACTGCCAAAACAGTGGCAAAGGTATTAATAGAACATTGGTTCATCAAATATGGCATACCAAGACAATTACACTCTGACCAAGGAAGGGCCTTCGAGTCAGAAGTAATCAACCAACTGTGCAGCCACTACGGGATCAACAAATCTAGAACAACCACATTTAATCCGAAGGGAAACGGACAGTGTGAGCGGTTCAACCGCAGCATGCATGATTTGCTGCGTACCCTAGAACCTGAACAGAAAAAACGTTGGCCGGATTTTCTCCCAGAGTTGGTATATCTATACAACTGCACCCCCCATGCCACGACCGGCTTTACGCCACACATGTTGCTGTTCGGACGGGAGGCTCGACTCCCTCTTGATTTGTTCCTAGGAAAAAGGGAGAGTATGACTGGCTCATACACCGCACTGGAATATGTGAATGAACATATGCGAAGAATTAGAGAAATGTACAGGGTAGTACAGGAAAGACTAGAACATGAAGCTCGGCGAAGGGAACCGCCGGTACAGACAAAGGACCCGCCACTCAAACTGAACGACAGGGTATTACTGCGTAGCCACCCGTTAGGCAGAAACAAGATCCACGACCTCTGGGGACAGGAGATATGGCAAGTCGTGGAGATGCCTAAAGCAGCAGGTGGCCCCTTTAAGATAAGACCCATCGATCACGCCAAACCGGATCGGTGGGCGAATATTGCTCAATTAAAGAAATATTGGAATAGGCAAGAAGAGCAGTTACACATAGAGAAACCTAAGACAATTAGGGAACCGGAAGTTACAACGGAAATTCACATACCCATCCCGAAACAATGTCACCATCAACAGAACAACCGCGATATACAAGTGGAGGATAACGGCAACAAAGAGGATCCCGTTCCTTCCAGAAGCAGAGAGACAGTAGACCATCAGATAAGTGGTCCGCGGAGAAGTTTGAGGAACAGAAGGAAGACGAAATTTTTTGTCAGCAACCATCAAGTCTTTCATGGTCGCGCTGGTATGAGAACAGACGGTTCAAAAAAGCTATAGAACTGAACTGGTGAAGGCACCAAACGAAAAGGGTGGATGTGAATTCTAGAACTGTTTTGTGTCTCAGGAAGACGATGTAGACACAGTTGATATGTGAAATAGGTATAACTGTCAATCGTATACGAATGGGACGTCGTGGACAGTGAGTGGAACAGTAAAATTTTTTTACGATTGTGCGATTGACTTTGGAGGAGTGCACCTGCCAGGCGTTGTTTGTGGTTGAAAACACACAAAAAAAAGCAGGGGTGGATGTAACTAGGGTAGGCCTAACTACTAGTTACAAATCTGATAACGAACGAGAAGCCGAGACGCAGTCTGATGCAACCGATAACAGGTGGCTTATTGGATCGGACTGATAACAATCTCAAAGCCAACGCGTGCTATTTTGGGAAACGGTACGAGAAGTTTCAGACGAGCTGTCAACTTTGATTGATGGGATGCAGATGTTTTAGTAAATCGGACGGTACGTCAGAAACTGCGACATTAGTATTCGGATACATCGATTACAAGTATCGATTACGGAAATGGAGACAAGTACGACTACGAATACTAAGGATAAATAGGAGGGGACGGCGGAGATCGCTCTCTTCTCTTTTCACCGCTAGTTGTGACAGTATCAATGTTGGTTATTGAACGGGTTAGCCGTATTGTGTAAAGAAGGACTATAGACATGTGGATTCAGTTATACGAAGCCTAGTGAGGACTGTTAGGGGGTCAGTTGATCCAGACTATTATTGAGAAGCATTCCTGTTGATTTCTTGTGTGATTATGAAACATTTCTTGATTCATGTAATAAAGGATCAATAGCGAACCTGCATCTTGAGTATCTATACTGTGGTCGATGTTGTCTAGAATGAGTGGTCAGAACTCGTTAACATTTGGCACTACAGACAATTAGGTCTCATTACATGTGGCGTGCGAGCATAGTAACTGTTGGCTCGTTATAATTGGCGTTGTCGGCAGGATAAATGTCCGCCCGTTACATATATATATATATATATATATATATATATATATATATATATATATATATATATATATATATATATATATATATATATATATAGATAATTATCATCCCTTTATTTAAGAATGTTCTTGTATTTTAATTAAACTTTAATGACTAAAAAAATTGATTAAAATATTCTTGCTCTGTCACCGGAGACGTGTGTATATGGAAAATTCAAACAAACCGCTGCGTTATAGGGCTGGTAAGTTCTACGACTCAATAAAACCTGCATGAGCCATATAACTGGTTGGTGACCTACGTACCAGCCCTATAGGAAAATCAAAATTAATTGATAACATTTTCAGCATTAAACAAACAAACAAACAGAGAAAATATTAGACACTGTAACTAAAAACACACTTATAAAAAGTCAGTGTTATTGTGATACTTAGAGCTTAACCATCTGTAAATAGAGATATTTGAGGCTACACGTAAAACTAGATCACTGCAATGACACGACCTTCGTGTAGAGCAACTGCTTGCTTATCACAATGACAAGATCTAAGTCCTATAGAGCCATTGCTCGCTACACTAATGTTCGCTGACTCCAGTCTCCAGTTTGAAGCACAACGGCCCTAACTTTGGACGAGGTTTGGTCTTAAAAGTCAGGAAACATGACACCAAGATGTATTGGATTATTTCCCCTAGCCTCTGTCTGCTTGGATTAGCAGACTTTATCAGAGCCGGTGACGCAGGGATTAAAAAAAAAATTACTTGTGTAGAATCTATATCGTCACGGTCCGGTTGACTGACAATTTGGTTCACGGAGCTGTTTTTTATGATATGACTTTTCATCAGGGAATTACGTTGTATATATAAGGGGAGTATATTCAACGGGAAATTACGTTGTATATATAAGGGGAGTATATTCAACGGGAAATTACGTTATATATATTAGAGGAGTATATTCATCTGGGAAATATGTTTATATATAAGGGGAGTACACTCATCATGGAAATACGTTATATATATATATATATATATATATATATATATATATATATATATATATATATATATATATATATATGGGGAGTACACTCATCATGGAAATATGTTGCATATATAAGGGGAGTATATTCATAAAAGAAATATGTTGTATATAAAAGGGGAGTATATTCATCTGGGAAATACGTTGTATATATAAGGGGTTATATTCATAAGGGAAGTACGCTATATATATGAGGGGAGTGTAGATACGGGGAGTATCTTCATCAGGGATGTACATTGTATGCACAAGGAGTATACTTGAATATATCTAATTACACATTTTTTTTCTTTTTTAACTTGTGTATGACAGAGTTTCTATTTCACCATGCACACGTAAAAGAACAATAAACTACATCGTTAATCCAGACCATCTAGCGATACCTATCTCGTAAACCCTACCATTTTTGCAGCCACCTTGCGATGTAACTCCGTTTTCTTTGCGTTTGTGTTTTTATGTCGTACGAGCGTAAAGTTAACATCAAACATATTACGTTCACAACCATAACAGGTAAAGACGTGATTTATACCTCAGTTCGCAAACCTTTCAACATTGACGAAACGTTTTCTAAAGGTAGATATTTTCTTTATCGAGGAATCATTTCACGTGTGTATTTATGGGTGTGCTACACATTTTTGCCTATCGGAGCAATTGCAAGGCTTATAAAAGCCTTAACGTCTGCAGTCAAAAGCAGTGTCTCTCTAAATACAATATATTTAATATTGGCTTTACGTGTAATGTATATTTTTCTTTCTTCCTTTATCCAAAGATGAAACGGTTAATGTTTATTTTTGTAACCTCAATCTTTCTAAAAATGGCGCTGTATCCCGGCCACAAGTTGTGGGTACCGTTAAGTCCCTGACATGTAGCGTCCCCTGATTGTGTGTGTGTTGTGTGCTCGAATGACAGTTACCCACTTTTTGTATATAGTGTAGCCCTTGGTTGCGTGTGTTTACATTGAGCGAGAGGTGTTCAGGTGAGGGTTGTCAGTTGACAGGTGACAGAGCGTGTGCCAGGGTGTTTGTCGGTAGGTTGGTGTGTGGGGTTTGAGAGAGGACTTGGACGAGTGTGTTAAGTATTGCGACATGATAATTCCGTATTATTTTCTTTCTTTCTTTGTATTTAGTATATTTTTAAGCATACACTTGATAATCTGTAAAGTCAATGCTTATTTGATAATTAAGTAAGCACCATAAATAGCGTTTTGATTTTGATTGATTTAAAATGTTAATCTAAATTGTTCGTGTGGAATGTTCCCCGCGATATCCTGCACGAGGATTAACTCTTATATAATCGGCTTACCATACTAAAGGGATTACAATTGATTCTTCACATATGCGGATCAACGTGACACATGATATGTACTTGAGACGTTGACTCTATTTTTTTGCTAACGTATATCAATATTTAACAATTTACTTTTGCTACTGCAAGTTTTTTGCTTATGTCTAAATATTAATACGGACATTTTATTTTGTGAAACTAAGAAGTCTATTTCTATAAATCTGCGCAACCGTCCGTCCGTCCGTCTGTTTGTCTGCAAATCGGGCCGTCCGTCAGTCTGTTTAACCTTCTCTTCAACCGACCACCAATCTGTCTACCCGTCTGTCCGTCCGTTTGTCCGTCTGTCCGTCTGTCCGTCCGTCCATTTGTCCGTCTCTGTTCGTATGTAAAACATTCTTTAGGTCGGTTGTGTAAAACATAATATGTGAAGTATACTTTAAAATATACTTTGGAGCAGTATAATATCGATTTACTTCTTTGTTTTTTTTTTTAGATGATTATGAAAAAAAAAAGGACATAGGTCATCAACAACGCCCCTGTATAGTTGGATATGACAACTCCGTCACAGGTAATCAACAACGCCCCTGTATAGTGGGATATGACAACTCAGTCACAGGTAATCAACAACGCCCCTGTATAGTGGGATATGACAACTCCGTCACAGGTAATCAACAACGCCCCTGTATAGTGGGATATGACAACTCCGTCACAGGTAATCAACACCGCCTCTACTACGCGGATACGAAAACAACGATACCCCCCGCTACTCTGATCCATATCTTGAGGACGTTGTTGCACCAAAACCTAGCAATATAAGCATGTAGCCGCCCTTAGCGCGATTAAAATACACGAAGATACATATTTATTTTTTCTAGGGTAGAAGAACGGTTTCCGATTTCTTGAGATTTTTCTCATCACTGTATTGATTTGACCACTTATAGCTGCAGACTAGTATACTATTTGCATTATTCCTTAAAGTATTATTATCATGTAAACAAAACGTATAAAAGTGTGCTCCCATCGACCGTTACGTTCAAAATGGGAACTTGACTTACTGATTACAAAATTACAAATATGAGAGTTGGATCTAAAGAGAAAGCAAATTGTTTAAGTAGTAAATTACTTCCTGTTGTAACACATTTCGCTTAAAGCGTGTTTCTCTTGTCAGCCTTCGATGCTATTAATAAACTGTTTAAACATTATTCCTGAACCAAAAATCGCAAGTTTCTAACACATCAAATGTATTAGCACGACTTCTTTACTAAAAATAAAAACAAACAAAAAAAAACAACGAAATAATCCCATACATTATTTTTATGTTTTAAAAAGTTTTATGACAGTTTTAATTGATTCCTCAATTTTTCATTAAAAACCTAATTGAAAAGTCTACAGATTGTGAATTGCGAACAGATTGAAATAGGGTAACGCCACTTAAGGACCTACTATATTGAATGTAAACGTTAAACATTTTAAAATAGTATTGCTGAAAACTAAAAAACTACAGATTATAAAACGCCAAAAGAACAAACATAATTTAAAATAAACCGGTAGTGATCTCCCCTAAACTTTCTCGAATATTCTTATATAAAACAACAGGGGATGGTAACTGGGGATATAGTTATGATTTTTAATCCATTTTAAATACTTAAACTTTTAAAAATAGAATATAATCTCATAAAAAAAACATTGCGCACCAAGCAAACGCCGAATAAAAACGCGTATAATAGTGCGCAATATTATTAGTACTTTAAAAATTTACATTAGTTTTTTGAGAAATCGGAAGTAGCGTAAATTACTACTTCCAGTCAACGGAAATTACTCAAAATTTAACAGAAGGTAGAGAATTAGATCTTTTACTTACATGTGAAATTTCATTTATCTATCTGAAATAGTACTCAAGTTATAGGCTTTTAAAAAATTCAAAGTAGGAAAAGTACCACTTCCGGTTATCGGAAATCGCTCAAAAGTTGATACGGATCTACGATTTTGATAAAATACTTATATATGAAATTTCATCAACCTAGCTGTAACGGTACTCAAGTTATCGTGTTTACACACGGACAGACACACACACAGACACACACACAGACATACGGACAGAATTGCAAAGTCCAGTTTTTCAGACTGGATTACGCATAAAACCTCTTAATTTTGATAAATCTGGATTGATAATTTTTGCCCGATTAAAATAAGTCCTCTATACTTCGGATGTGATGAAGGACTGAGGTGTAATACGGTGAAAATTGTTAAAATTTCAAATGATTTTTGTGCACGATTACAATACTTTCTCTATACTTCGTATATACGAGAAAGTAAAAAAGAAAATATTGCACATAAGAAAGATAACTTGTCCATTCTTTTAAATTTTGAATATCAAAGTTATTCTTCTTTGTTTCTTATTTTTTATACTAGTATAGTGGTCTATCGACTGCCCAGATACTATACTAATATTATACTTTCTACTGAATTTTAGATACATTTTGAAACTAGATTGGCACCAGATTACAAAATTCATTCGATGGCAAATAATGTTAATCTGAGTAAGTCACGATCTTTATGAGCAGTGTACTTTATATTGCAGTTAAACATTGTTTATTAAAAGGGGGATAGCTACGAAAAAAAAAACAGGGGAAAAAAGTGAAAAATTGCTAGAAATAATTTTTTTTTAAATGTTAAAAAAAAAAAATATGGTGAAATACCATTAAATTTAGCATTAATTTTAATGTAATTTCACCATGCTGAATTGTGAAAATTCAAAAAGATATTTCTAGAGGGATTTCATTTACAAAAACTAGCCAGCTGACTCTAATAGTGTTATTACAAGAAGGATCAATGGTTATATAGCCGATATATATGTTAGTTTATGAAATTTTAGAACTCCACAAAAGGTATTTTTCAAGATGGCCGCTGTTGCCATGGCAACCATATTTTCAAAAAAAGTCCCTGATGCTTGCTAATATTTTACTTTAAGTACCCTAACTTAGATATATACAAAAAAATCAACGAACTTTTTAATTAAGAGGTTGTTTTTTTTTCTGCAGACTACCCCTTTATTTCTCATGCTGGGAAAAAAACTTACCTGAGTATTTTATGTTTTCGTAAACTTCGGTAAGAATTACTCCTTTGTTATATTGTATCTAGCTGGAAACAAAGTACATTATTGTATCGTATTGAAAATAAATTAATGCTTATAAATATTAATTTTATAACAACAAAACCAAATCACCGGTAGTTTATGGCCTTAGACAAGCCACTAAACAAGGAAAACCTATTCCAGTTATCTACATATTTACTCAGACATTATGTTGGAACATATCTAAACGAATCTTTTGAAATATGACGAATGCATTATGTAAAGATTGATCAAATATATCTAAAGCAGTGTTTCAGGAACTTTACACACGTTATCACTGATAGCTATGGGAACCAGAGTTTCTTCCAGGCATCTCTTCTGAAATTTTTTTACCGCCCCCCCCCCCCCCGAACGAAATGAAATTTATATAATTTATACAGAAAATATATACTTTTAACAGTGTCCCCCCCCCCCCGAAAAGTCTGGAAGAAACACAGATGGGAACTGCTACACACTACAATACGAGACATTTATTAACCGTAAAAGTGGACCCTCTGGTGGTGAGTATTTAAAAGCTGCAGCAACAAAATATATTATAACAACAGCTCCATAGATATAATGAACGCAACTTGATTAAACTAATTCAGCATAGAATCATATGTACGGATAATATACAATAATCAATTATTGTTTTATAAATACATTTAATAAGCATTTGAAAAGACGGAGTTAAATTAATATTTTAAAGATGTATGTATTATATAAATTAACACAATCTAAAATTGTAGTTCATTATTCCTTTGTGTTACTAAGTAATCAATAATAAATTGGCTAATCTTTTAATCACTACATAAATCAATGCTTGTTGAACATTTTAGAGGGCTTGACCCGACTTTATTCATGGAAACAGACGAGGATATCCCTGTCATCACAAGAACCAAGGACTTCAGGATTGTGATCCACGAGCAAGGCATCATACAGTTTCCAGACGAAGAAGGCCTCAATGATATGCTTGGAACGAGCACTTTGATTGGGTTAAAATAGGTACGCCGCTCGTACATAATGCTACAATGGACGATGCTGAACTGTCAACAACATATTTTACAGAGGCGTAGCGACCCTTCCCGGCGCCCGGGGACAAACTTTCGATTTACACCCCCCCCCCCCTCAAACTTTCAATTTATTTTTCAAACCCATTTTGGCGCCCCTAAGGTCGGCGTCTGGGGACATTTGTGCCCCCCCCCCCCTCGCTACGCCTCTGCAACATAATCATCTTTTATAAAAATTACCATCCTAACGAATTATAAACAAACATTAAAAATAACGCGCTCAACGTAATCAAAGTATATACTGAAAAGAAAATGTTTACCAAATTATAGTATAGTTGTATGAATGGATGAATAAAATCTTGAAAGCGCTTATTAAGTTCTGACATGTCATGACAAGTGTATAAGACTTCACACAGGCTTTGTGTTACTCAGAAGTGTGTGTGGGGAGAGGGGGTATTGAGGGTTGGATGAGGCACTTCCATGGTTGAACACTGACTGGTTGAGTGGACGTGCTTGGGGGGGGGGGGGATGAGGGGTAATGTCGTTCCCGGAGAGATGTGTCACTGTTAAAAGCTGTCTTTCTGTCTATATCTATATTGTGTTAGTGTGTCCCCTGTCCTAATTATGTCTCTCAGCGTGTCTCTGTATGCCTGTCTGGTTTTTTGTCCGTCTGTTTTTATAAGTTCCGATTCCAACTTTAAATCTTTCTATAGACAAGATTACCTCCAGGGTTGGGAACGATGAAGCCATTAGAGTGTGCAGTGTCGCACACGATATGCAGACGTCTCATGTTTCAAATAAAATTTTCAAGCATGCCATATGCATAGCCAGCGATCCGTATCGCTTTATTCATATAATTGACAGTGCATGAAATATTAAATCACAACTGTTGTTACAGCATCGATCAATGACACTAGCAAACGAATTTGGTGACGTAAATTAATCAATATTAGCAGCTTAATTAAATATGTACCATTTTTATTCTACCGGTTAATTAACGCCTAACACCATTTGGTTCAATTGTCGTTTAACTGCATGTGCCGTTTAAAATCAAATCACAACTAACTGCGCTTTGCTGAAATGCATGTCAATGGCGCCATGCATGGTTAACTCGGGCACCTCAGGGGGTATTTCGGTTTGCAAACGCTTTAGCTAGCATGTGACGATGACGTGTAAAATCACCCATGCTTTGATTATGGGATTAGTTTATGCCATATAAATATAGAGATATGTCGTGATAAGTGTTATGTAATTTCCTAAAAGATTCGATAGATATTCTGACATGGTAAGATGTTTTGATACGTTTTCGTGATTAATGTATAATCTCCTGTTATATCGTCATACGCCACATTATGTCCTTATAAGTCAAATATGATATCAAGGTAAGTCTAGTGATATTTCCTGCGATATTGTGTCAATTGTGTTCATGTGTTTCATGCGGTGTTATATAATCAGGTATTTAAAATACTAAATGCTGAGAGGTTTTTTTTTAATTTTTGTATTACAGAGTTTCAGTTTTTTTGTTGTTGCTGTAGATGTGTGTTCAAAAACAAAATCAGTTGAGTAGCTATTATAATTTTGGCATAAAACTTCGTGTGTAGAGACGACGTATGCTAATTGAGTAGTTCTAGAATACCCAAAATGAAACACACTGCTAAGCTAGAATAATAAAGCCGGCGGTTCAGTAGCAGGCTGTAAAAATACAAAAGAGACTTGATCTTATTTTTAGAAAATAAGCAGCCATCAGAGAGTCAGCGCATACACAACGTCCCACGCCTGTGGGGTTAAATTGATCAACGTTTTCTAACCATTGTCTACTAGAGTGGTGAATATGGAGCGAGAAATGTGATGCACTAATACCGAAAACGTGTTGATGTACAAGAGCTTGCGACTTAAGGTTGGGTTTGTGTCAAACTTGTGACTACATCGTATTAGGCTGTGTCTTTCGGTGATAAAGGTGAGTGCACTATAAATAGGATAGCATATCCTGATAACATGTATGAGGATATAATACTGACATTCAAGATATGAAATCAGGATAGGAGGGGCGGTGGTCAATTGGTAGATCGTTAGATTTTTGAATTAAAAAGCTTGAGTCAGTAAGACACCCTTCAGTCCACAAAGCTCTAATGGGCACTTGACTCTCGTTAACGGCTGTATGGGCTGATGTGCAAATCACTCTATATCTTCATAAAATACCGTCTCCTTCCGATATGATTTGGAGTTCAACACGTCTGATTATGAAATACATGTATTTAATACAAAAGCTCAAGTCTTCGCTTAAATACGTTTTAAAACAAATCGTGCGTCAAATAAATTATACGATACAAAGACAGCTTAAAATAATCATACGTCCTACTCAGGGTGTGTTGGTGTTATAACGCATGAATACATATCGACGCACCAGACGTGTTGATGTGTTGCTCTACATATAAGTGCAGGAAGTATTTGGCCGGTATATCAGCACTGGTGTTGTAACACACGTAGCAGGTTGCTGTTCATTCTTGCACAAAGCCGTGAAGCGAAGCGTGACGGCATGTCTGGTACCTGTGGCGTAGAGAGAAATCTGATCCATCCGATCCTTTAATTTTAGGACGTAAAATGTGTCATAGGATGAGTTAACAGTGTTGAGAGATAATTAAACGAACTTGATACCGTCTGTTTAATTAAATATGACGAATCGATGATAAATTTTGAGTGCGTAGATTTGAAACTTGAAACTTTTGGGTTAGAGTGGACTTCAGGGGGGTTGGTAGGGTAGTGGTTAAAGTATATATCTTGTAGATCAATTTTATTAAATTGGGTGGGGTTGGGGGGTGGGGGTGGAGGGGAATGTTGTAGATATGCTTCCTGGGGCCGTCCCCTCCTTCCCCCCTCCCCCCACGAAGATATCACTGAAAGAAACTTTGCGCCCTGTTGATTTAACGTTGAACACAGAAGTGAACATTTTGAAACAGAACATAACATAAAATATATTTTAATGTTAATGTGTGTTGTGTGCTTCAACTATACCTTTTAATGCACTAGTTTGAAGCTATTGAGTGTTCATCTTTGTATGTAGGTACGTCACACTCGTATGACCATAGTAAAAACAAACAGCAACTCTGCAACTAAAACTCAACACAATGGCGCACAATAGAAGATCGTACTCCTCGGAATATGATAACAACGCAAAATACGTCTATTACGGCATGGACATTGGCGACCGCTCAAAGACAACATCACGTGACACTGCCGAGCAACTGCCACGCCCACATGTGCTGGGCTTTGACAGTGATGCCCAATCTTCCGTGGGACGTCGGGCATCGAAGGCAGAGCCTGACAGGGCAGAAAGCTACAGGCGTCCCTACATTGTGGGGTACGACTACAACTCACATGGGCACTTTTCAGATCCTTACAGCCAGGAAAGTCCAACAACATACGTTAACATCGTGAGTACTCCTTACCTGCATGGTTATATATGGCTTATATATATATATATATATGTATATATATATATATATATATGTATATATATATATATATATATATATATATATATATATATATATATATATATATATATATATATATATATATATATATATATATATATATATATATATGTATATATATATATATATATATATATATATATATATATATATATATATATATATATATAACACAACGAATCACACTACAAAATATCCCTCCCATTGAAATCCTCAATTCACGACCATCTCGCTTTTTCACATAAAACACACCACACCTTACTCCGCTAATACCTCGATACACTCCATCCAACCCAACTGACCATGTACACCTAACAATGCCTAGAAGAAAGTTTTGGGGAGATCACTCCCGATTTATTTACTTTTTTTTCCAGGATGCCGAAACGGTACAGCCCGACCAAAGGGAGATTACCCACGATGAAGGTTCGGCCAAAAAGCAGAAGAAAAAAGTTAGGCCGAAAATTCAAGGTCTTTCATATATCATTGCAAAATTTGCAGATATAACTTCCATGAACGGGCCACCATACATTGTTCGGTCCAAGTCTTATCTTTCAAAAGTTGCGTGGGCGATTTTAATGATAGCGGCCTTTGGGGCTCTGGGTTGGAACTTATCAAAGTGAGTTTTATTTTAAATCGACGTATTGTGACATATTTTATTTTAACAACCGCTGTTTTATGTAATTTGTCTTTTTTATTACAAGCTTTTATTTACTTCACTTCTTCTGTCGTCAGTCGTCAGTCTGTCGTCAGTCGTCAGTCTTGATCGAAACGCTCGATCGAAATTCGGACACTTCTACTAAACAGATACGATTCACAGTTGGCACGTGGGTCAAGACATGAAGACAATGCAATTTGAAATTAAAAATTAAAATTTTGACCAAATTAGTAGGCATTTCTATCCAACCACATCACACGCGTCATCACGTTCAATAGCGCTTCATCACGTTCAATAGGCGCACAACGGTTTTTAGTCATGAAACTCTATTGTAAATAAAAACATGTAAAGTACTGAAATAAATGTTTATAAAAAACGTTTTAATAACAAGCTTTTATGTACTAATGCACTAAAAAGTCGAAAATAAATTATAGATTACTATTTAAATAACTATAAAAAAAAGCGTGGGTCTCTTCCTAAACATTAGTAAAGGTATCTAATAGATGCTAAAGTGACCCACGCTTTTCTTTATAGTTATTTAAATAGTAGTATATAATTTATTTTCTACTTTTTAGTGCATTAGTACGTAAAAGCTTGTTATTAAAACGTTTTTTATGATTTTTTTTTTTACTTGATCACAGTTTAGTCAGTGCATGCACATGTAATGATTTTTTTTAAAAGCTGAATTACAATTCATTTCATTACTCACTTTCCGTAGATATATACATTTTCTTTATGCATCTCTACGGTTTCTTCCCCTTTCACCTCCGAACGAAATTGAAAAAGTAATTAATACAAAAATATAGAAAAAACAGTATCCGCTATCCCCCCCCCCCCTGCGGACAGTTTTAAATGCCGCTACCAGAAGATAAATATATAATAGAAAAACCGGGTAGCCTTTCATAAAGAGAAGAGAGCTAAAAGTCAGCAGAATAGACCGTGTAACGGGTACCGATGGCTAGTTTGCTAATAACACTGTAGAATCAATGACAAAGAATCCATCTAGATTTTTTATTGTTTCCAGTTCCATATAGATTATTATTATATAACAATTCTAAACTCATTAACTACTATACTTATATATATATATATATATATATATATATATATATATATATATATATATATATATATATATATATATGTATATATACATATATATATATATATATACTATATATGTAGAAACAGATTGAAAACAATGATTACACATACACTTTTATATTTTTTTTTCTTATTCCAGTATCTTCGGAAAGTATCTTGAAGAAAAAAAGATTTCAAAAGTTGATATTAAGTTCAGTTCCCTCCCTTTCCCAGCAGTGACAATATGCAACTTCAACATCGCGAGACTTTCCCAGGTATGTGGTATTTAATCTTATAATAGAAATAATGGAAAATCTTTAATCTTATAATAGAAATAATGGAAAATCTTTAATCTTATAATAAAAATAATGAAAAATCTTTAATCTTATAATAGAAATAATGGAAAATCTTTAATCTTATAATAGAAATAATAGAAAATCTTTAAGCTTATAATAGAAATAATGGAAAATCTTTAATCTTATAAAAGAAATAATAGAAAATCTTTAATCTTATAATAGAAATAATGGAAAATCTTTACTCTTATAATGGAAATAATGGAAAATCTTTAATCTTATAATGGAAGTAATGGAAAATCTTTAATCTTATAATAGAAATAATGGAAAATCTTTAATCTTATAATGGAAATAATGGAAAATCTTTAATCTTATAATAAAAAATAATAGAAAATCTTTAATCTTATAATAGAAATAATGGAAAATCTTTAATCTTATAATAGAAATAATGGAAAATCTTTAATCTTATAATAGAAATAGTGGAAAATCTTTAATCGTATAATAGAAATAATGGAAAATCTTTAATCGTATAATAGAAATAATGGAAAATCTTTAATTTTTTAATGGAAACAATGGAAAATCTTTAATCTTATAATAGAAATAATAGAAATTCTTTAATCGTATAATAGAAATAATGGAAACTCTTTAATCTTATAAAAGAAATAATAGAAAATCTTTAATCTTATAATAGAAATAATGAAAAAACTTTAATCTTATAATGGAAATAATGGAAAATCTTTAATCTTATAATAGAAATAATAGAAAATCTTTAATCTTATAATAGAAATAATGGAAAATCTTTAATCTTATAATGGAAATAATGGAATA
Organism: Physella acuta; assembly: GCF_028476545.2. Taxonomy (NCBI): domain Eukaryota; kingdom Metazoa; phylum Mollusca; class Gastropoda; family Physidae; genus Physella; species Physella acuta. The sequence continues at coordinate 147,751 of NW_026732109.1, read as the reverse complement.
TCTTTAATCTTAGAATAGAAATAATGGAAAATCTTTAATCGTATAATAGAATAGAAAATCTTTAATCTTATAATAGAAATAATGGAAAATCTTTAATCTTATAATAGAAATAATGAAAAATCTTTAATCTTATAATAGAAATAATGGAAAATCTTTAATCTTATAATGGAAATAATGGAAAATCTTTAAACTTATAATAGAAAAAATAGAAAATCTTTAATCTTATAATAGAAATAATGGAAAATCTTTAATCTTATAATAGAAATAATGGAAAATCTTTAATCTTATAATAGAAATAATAGAAAATCTTTAATCTTATAATAGAAATAATAGAAAATCTTTAATCTTATAATAGAAATAATGGAAAATCTTTAATCTTATAATGGAAATAATGAAAGGGGTTGATCTGTAAGACAAAATAAACTATTACAATTGGACAAAACAAATGAAGCACATTTTTGGAAGTTTTGGAAATAAAGTTTTGAAGTTAAACAATACTATTACAAACTGTCTCTACACTAATGATCTAAAGAACAATTCGGAAGTAAGGATTTGAATTTAAACTACAGTGACAAAATGTGTCAAGACAAATGATCTGAATAAATATTTTGAAGTAAGATTTAAATCTAAGATTTTAGGTTTAAATATAGCATCACACATCCTCAGAATAAAATTGATGATCTAAAAGCAAAATATCTGAGCTAGGAATTACACATGACTAATTATGAGTAATGCACCATCCTGCCAATCAATCAATAGACATCATTAAGCAGTTTTTAAAATATTTGTTTCACTGCAGAACACTTTATTTTTTTTTAAACGATCCCGTAGATGTATACATTATTCTGTAAAATTTTAATTATTAGGCTTACAATGAAATGACGCATTACTTAAAATTTAATTATTAGGCTTACGATAAAATGAAGCATTACTTAAATTTTAATTATTAGGCTTACGTTAAAATGAAGCATTACTTAAAATTTAATTATTAGGCTTACGAGAAAATGAAGCATTACTTAAATTTTAGCAATAATGATGCTTTAGTAAAGGAGTTTTTATATATATATATATATATATATATATATATATATATATATATATATATATATATATATATATATATATATATATACTGATTTTTTTCAGACTTGTGCTATTATGTTTTAACTATGGCAATCTATAATGAATTATCATGGTTACAGGGGATACAACTAAACTATGTTAAAGTAGTAATAGAGCAATAGTATACATATTAGTTTCCTGGTTATATTTAGTTTTAGGTTATTCCTTATGCATTTGAAATTAAGGAATAAAAGTGTGTTTCCATTGTAACGTTTACCTATCTACCAGCCAGATAGATGGTGAACGTCCCCGGATTCTTTTTTTGGGGTTATATGCAAATGACTTACAGCCTAAATGAATGAACACTAACACAACAACACACTAGGGCTCGATTTTGATGTCTAGGGAAAACTAGTGATACTATTGAAGGTAACACTAATCCAATCTGCATACAACCTTTAATAAGCGAACACAGTTGTGGCAGAACACTAGGTTAAACGAGATAAAATATTTAATTTAGAAAATAACAAAACCCAACTTACAAAGCGTAAGAAAAAATACTATCACCGATTTTAACACTGTATAAAAATAGCCACAGGTCACACAACACTGCTATAGCTTCAAAGAATCACTTGGCGACAAGTAATATTATACTAGAAGACTAAAACAACTTAAGAAAGCATAGCACACTCAGGACTTAAGTTCTCTCACGTTCAAATGGTCAGAATCTATTGCCGGACAAAATGGACGGCCTGGTCTTAATGGACCGTTTGATCAAGGTAGACTGCCTGCGCGGACAAGTCTCTATGGAGACTCACAGATCACTCAAGGCTACTTGAGCTACTGTTCTCGTGCTGGTTGTGTTTCCTATTGTGTGACACTTATGTGGTTCTAACCACTAGGCCACTAGTGGTGTTCCTAACCACTGTGCCACACTACTCGGCAGCAAGCCGAGTTTCTAAGCCACTAGACCACTAGACACCATAGACTATACTCAGTTTCTCACCGAGTATTCGAACCTCGGCCGCCGCCGTGGCGCGCCGAGATCCTAGCCACTGAGCTATGGGGTAGTCATCTGATCCAAATCAATCAATCAGATCTTGATGGAAAATTTCTTAGTCTTAGACACCCTTAATAAGACAGTGGAAAAACCCCGGTAGTTGCACCATCAATCCATATAAGGTATTATACAATGTCAAAATAAAACATTACTGGACCTAAGTAGGTCACACCATGCTAAACAATAAATGTGTTTTTTCCTTCAGTTAAAGAACAGCACGGGTCCGCTTAAAACATTAGTAGAGGCCCTGAAACCCGATAACATGATATTATCGGTGAATTCCTGCCATCCCTTGACCAAGTAAACATTTATTTTTTTGTTATGGTACACTTAATTTGTGTTGTGTGTCAAACTTTCACATATTCCTTCTCTATTCTCTTTTGTGTAGCTCTTGTGTGTTCAACTGGATATGGGTAATTAACGAAAATAAAACCGCACATACTATAGAATTTCCTAGAGCATAACACTCCGTGTAGCCTCATCGAATAAATAGGAGTTTATACTTATACACAAGCCGTTCTAGTCAGGCGCCGTCCCGGCCATTAAAATATTAGTATCATTAAAAAAAAGAGATATGGTTTTTATTCCGGTTCATCGACCATCAATATCCAATGCTATACATGTAATTATTTTATCGCCTTGTTAATTGTACTGCCTTCACCGGTTTCATTAGTATATTTATACGACTTTTTTTTTAATTTAAAAAAGCAACATACGTTTGGTAAAACATGAATATAAAGCATTAACGCTCTTAGCTGATGTGTCGGATGATAAAATACAATTGCCAAAATATCAGTTACTTAAGAAATCGAAGGTGTAAGATGTCAATAAAAACATGTTCTTCTGGATATTTAAAATAAGAGGTGCAATAATAAGCAACCCATTTCACAGTTGTGCAAAAGTATTAACAGACTAAATAGAAACAATGCTACAACACTACAACTATACCGAAATCTACTTTATACTCTGTCCTATCTTATTTCAATCCCAGTGTATCCCAAACTTTACATGTAAATTTTTGTTTCTATTTAGCTGTTAAATAATACAAAAAAATTATTTGTTTTGATCAATCATACTGTAACCTAAATTGTCAGTGTAATTTGGAAAACTACGCTCCAACATAAAAGTGGCTATTTAAATTTTATCATCAAACTAACATGGCACATCACCCCACTTTCAAAATCTTAGTTAATCTATTTCTTTGAATGTGCCATATACTAATAATTTATTAGTGAATTTTCAATAAAAAGTGCATTTTCAGCGCAGATAATTCCATTTTTCAAACTTTAGGTTATGTGTAGATAACAAACTACAAATAGATTAGCGGAAGTTCAAATTCAGAAACTTCTTCTTTTTCTTCGTTCTTAATCTTTTAGTGTTGGGAGCGATCGAGTCTTATCTGCCTTAGGGTTTGAACTCGAGACTTTTTTTTTAATTTATCAACCATGAGCTTTGCCGACTCGACCATGCTTTCATCACAATTAATGATTGCTTGTCAACTGGTTATACGCCATTCAGGCCATTGACTCCGATTTCAGCCTGCTTTTCGTTTTGGATTTGCTTTCATAGCCTTTGTCCAACCAAGAACAAACTACAAGGCAGCAGTTATTTAATTTTGGAGTTCGAACTCGAGACTTTTCGGTTTAGCAACCATGAGCTTTACCGACTCGACCACGCCGACCCCTAAATTCAGAAGCAATAATAAAAGACTTGCTTTTTTAGCGTCGGAATGTAGGGTTATATATTTCCGGAATATAAACAAACCGCTATAAACGCAAGAACTGAACCCAAATGTAAGCTAAAAATGAAATTTTCTGCTAATATAATAGGAAACTTACCAAATCGTTCAAACCTGTAATATCTTACACACAATCTAAAACTTAACTCTAACTAGTAATCTCTGTTTGTTTTTTCAGTATTGACGTTAGTTCGTGTTTGCATGTACTTCTCACTGAAATACAAGAAAGAGTAGCGACAGTACCTCCGCCTGACTATAACTACTATGACTATCAATATGATTCTCGGTATTGGGATGAGGAGGTAAGACGTATATCATTTGTATGAAAAAGTAAAACACTATTCCCATGCACATGATAAACTAATTCTTTACAGTTGAATTTGGAGCTCCAGTTAAGGACATGTCCATTATTTGTTTTTGCACAATGACTAGAACTAAATTTTTAATATAATAGATCTTTTTTTTTTATCGCAATTGCATTTTAATTAACATGTAACTGTTTTATTGAGTAGTTGAAGAATCGTATTCATTAGTTAACTTTATCAATGGGCCGATAGATAATTAAGAAGTTGTTTCCCTTACATCGTATGCTGATATAATATTGCGCTTCTAATTGCGAATTGTGTATTATTGTTATTAGATTATTTATGACCCCAGTATTTAAATACAACAATGAAGTAGGGCCTACTCTTAAATTTTACTGAATAAAATATCATTATCGTCGTTAACCACACACAAAAATAAAACAAAATATTACTTTTTCTGTTATGTTATGTAACACTGTATGCTTTTATTAGCCTACTATTTGAAATACGTAAATGATATACTTTTAGATCATACTAAATACAATATTAACATCCGTAGTGCCGGTAAACTAAAACACGAACACATGATTAAGTTGTCTGATATGATGAATTAATGTTGTCTATCTTCCTGTTCGTTATAGAAGCACTACTACGAGATCACCTGGGAGAAAGAGAGCCAGGAGTCAGACTTCGACAATGTCACAAAAATGTTTAAAGAATATTTTCTGGAGTTAACTGAGTAAGTTTGTCTTCCATAAAACGTTTAAATCATGAGGAAAAGTTGACAAAAATCATAACCATTATCAAAATGTTTGTATTCAATAAACAAATGATGCAATTTACGTATGTGTATCTATGTAAATGCGTTTGAATATTTACATAGTGAAGGGTATGCGTGTGTGCATTATATATATATATATATATATATATATATATATATATATATATATATATATATATATATATATATATATATATATATAAACTAAGAGTTTCATTTACAATAAACGTGTAAGCAAATCAAAAACAAAACAGCTTCTTTTAATAACAGCAACATTTATTACAATGTTTAAAATCTCTTGCTATTAATATGTTAGAGGTACGCTTCAAGAAATGGGACACCAAATAAAAGACATGCTTTTAGAGTGTTCGTTCGCGGGTGGAAAATGTTACCCCGAGTAAGTTGTGTTTTTTCTAACTAAGTTTCTGTTGGTTTCCTTTAAAGCAATAGCTTTTCTGATTATATTGTGCTTACTGGTTTAACAAACCACAGTGATTATTGTACTAATTTGTGTGTAAAGTTTTCTTTTATTTACTCGTGAATTCCTGCATTATCTAACTTTAATTTAATGTTTAAAGGCTTAACATAGTTTCTTAAACTTACTAAAAAAATGTAGATACATAATCACATTTTAATGGATAAATATAATGTTTCATTGACTCTTTAGAAAAATACTTCATTCAATCTATATAAAAATGTTTCATTTAATGTGCCTTTAATCTCCCAGAAATTTTACCCACTTTTACTCAAACAATTATGGAAACTGCTACACACTGCAGCACGAAAAATTTATTTCGCGTACAAGCGGCCCCTCTGGCGGTATGTAGGCCCTACATTTTACTAGACTCAGTGAGTTAGTTTAATATCGTAATTCATTTGTTTGTGAGTGGCTTCATACATATTTTTCCTGAATAACATAGTTATGCTAGATGTGACGTCAAGTAAAAGATAGCAGAAACATAGCATAGCGTAGTAAGGTAGACCAATAGAAAAACAGGAGATGACCGGTCACGTGAGACGGTCAGATGACCAGTGAGCCGTGGGACAGCAGTCAGAGATAGGTTGCGGTAGAGAACGATCAGAGATATGTAGAGTTAGGTAGCAGTTAGACAGAGGGAGCGCTAGGGGAAAGACGTAGAAGTTGAAATTAAATGTAGTGTTATAAGTTACATGGAAGTGTAGTTGTAGTTAGTGTTAGTAGACAGATCTTGGGACATAGTTCGGGTAGGAGTAGGAGATTGATTTGTGTTGAATAAAGAAATATTATAGAATATATTGAATTGGACTTGTGTTAGATTTTACTAAACTGTACCAGCCGTACATAAAAAATGCGATCCCCGTGGAGATTATATATACATAGGATATAAACTTCCTACACCCTCACACTAGATTTGCGATATACGTCATATGTATATGTATATATATATATATATATATATATATATATATATATATATATATATATATATAATGTTAAAAATACACGCTTCTCTACAGAGAAAAGTAGGGCATTTAATAAAAAAACAAAGAATAATAAAAAATAAATCAATTAACTGGTGTCTATAATTAGATGTAATCTGTATTTAAATTTAAAAAGCAATTATTAGAAAAGTATTTCTCATTTTTGTAAAGGCTTAGAACTAGTCTTACACCTAGAAACGGAAGAGTACGTGCCTTACTTTACCACCAACAACGGAATCAGGGTGGTGGTCCACGAACCAAACTCACTGCCATTTCCAGATGAAAATGGACTCAGTGTGATGCCTGGCACTAACACATTTATTGGCATCAAACAGGTAACTCGTAATTAGTATGGATTGTATGTCGTATGTCCAGTGAAAATTATATAACCTATTAAAACACATTGCAATATGTGGAACATTTCATTAAACAAAATTGTTCCTATTAAAAAAAAACAAATAAATTAGCGGCCGTAACTTTAAATTATTATTTAATTAATATGAAGCATGGATTATGTTAAACTGCACTGTATGCTTTCATCGTATTAAATTCACAGTGTTTTGTAGGTGATTATTATTGCTTTCAGATTGAATAATTTATGGAATTCCATTGATTATATAATGGGGTTGGAATGATTATTGTATGAAAAGGGATCGAATAATCTATGGGTTGGGATAGATTGTGGTATTGAAAGTAATATAGTAGTCTATGGGATTTGAGTATTTCATAAGAATTGTTCGATTAGACGATTTACATTTATGTACTCATTATAGAAATATCGTGTCGTTTCTCTTATGTTTCTATTAGAGGTAGATTTATTTTCTATTGAGTGATTAGGTTAATGTAACACGGCTACCTACCAAATACGACAACTGCTCTAATGACGACTACAACCAGATTTACAACTTTGCTTACACGTTATACGTAAGTTGTACTTGATATCGCATATTTGATCATGGAATTTATGCTCTTTAGAAACGGAAAGAAACATAAATGTATTGCTTGTAATTAATATAAAAATGTATTTTTGTGGACATGAACTTGTCTAGACTTGTCAGAGTATCTGTGAGTATAACCGTATCCGCGATGAGTGCAACTGTTCCAGTAATGCAAACAGAGAAATTCAGAACGTTTTGAAGACGGATAACGATACACATTGCAGAAACAACAGTAAGTGCTGGGTATTTACATAGTCAAAAGAAACTGATAGACTTCTAAAGAAAAAGCTTCTTACCATTAGGAGTCATCACATGGGGGGCGGGGATCCGACTTTTGTGGACGCGTGTGAACTGAGGGGGGGGGGTGGGGTCCGTGTCATTTTGGACGTCCACATGTTACATTTATTAACATCATACTTGTCACAGGGTTTTTGTGTGACTGGGTTCACGATATAAACTTGCCACAGGCCTTTCTCCTACCTTTATCTATCACATACGAAATCACAAGACAAGCCTTCTTATACGTTTTATATATATTTATTTTGTCCTCACATAGACGGTGTGTTCAGCCAAGCTACGCCATGTTCTTGCCTTCTTCTCTCCACTTCCTCTCACGCATGCGCACAGCTACTGTCTCTCTCTGATGCAATCTCACCCACACACTCCCAAGATACGATCCAACAATGTTTCACTGTTATAATACTTATATTTTTCTTTTAAAAAGAAAAAAAAAAGATGCACAAGAAATATAGGTTATACATTAAATCGTCAGTTATCGTGTTGAATATCCCCTAGCATATGTATACACATTATTCAAACACACATACACTCACAGACACACACAGACATATATATATATATATATATATATATATATATATATATATATATATATATATATATATATATATATATATATATGTATAAAGAGAGAGAAAGTGAAAGATAGAGACTAAGCATTTAATGACCTATAGTTCAATTAAAATGCCTGCTCACATGAACTATGCATAATACTTTTATAACTTATTTTCTTTTCACACATTTTCAGAAACAGATTGCGTAAGAACAAAACATTTTGAACGAGATACGTCACAATGCGATTGTAAAAACCCTTGCAAGTAGGTGCAAATTAATGTAACAATGTACGATATGTTGGTCAGTGTCGTCGCTAGGTCGGGTGTCACCCGGTTCGGTAACTCATGGTGTCATTCCCCCCTCCCCCCAATCACGCCTTTCCACCAAAGGAAAATGTATATATATATATATATATATATATATATATATATATATATATAAATATATATATATATATATATATATATATATATATATATATATATATATATATATATATATATATATATATATATGATAGCTTTGAAGGGTACACAGATAATAGTAAGAGGTTTATCTGTAGTTGATTATTAATATAGCTGGATGAAGCACTATGTTCTCTTCAGTTAGCAGGTTTATGTCATGGTGTCATGCCCCCTCCCCCGCCCTTGTCTCGATCGTAAGTTTGTACCAAAAATACTCTTATTAACCATTCATTGAACTGGCAAAAAGCATATTCCTTTTATATATGTTTCACATTTTTTTTGTGTACCCCCCCCCCCCCCTAAATGGTGTCATCCGATGCGGTCCGCGCTTCGGCCTAGCGACGCCTCTGATGTTGGTAAAACAATTTTGTTCAGGAGCTTAAATTCAAGTATTTAGTACTGAAACATACACACACATACACACACACACATAGATAAATAAGTAAATAAATAAATTACATTTATATATTATATATTATATGTACGATATATATATATATATATATATATATATATATATATATATATATATATATATATATATGTATATATATATATATATATATATATATATATATATATATATATATATATATATATATATATATATATATACGCCAATATGTCACCTAATAGAGAGACGCTGTATCAAGAAGTTATCTCATCAACCAAATGGCCAACAGCAGAATATGCAGTAAGTTGTAATTGTAAGGCATAGCTTGATATTTTTTTAGATTCTCTCCATCCTGATATTCGTTGCAAATTTTCAACGCTTGAGTCAGGTACCCATCAGAGCTGAGTGGTCTCATTTACTTCCTACATAATCGAACCCCTGATTCCAACTCGAGTCTTGTGAGCTAACAGTATTAAATTAAGCTTGATAACTTAATTACTGTGCAAGTGTTTATTGTGTATTTATTATTATTATTTTACTTACTATCAGAGTGTAGAGAAAGTAATGTTATATTCCAAAAACATTAAATGAAATTTGGACAGTTTTCACCGCTGTACATTTCTCTACCGAGTATAAAGGATGTATTGTAATCCTTAAAAAATATAAATATTGATTTAGACACATTTTTTTTTTATGTACAACCTTTCGGTGTCGGGAAAATCTTACTTTTTGAAACCTTGCCCGTGTCTATAGACACGGTAACTTGAGTAACGTTACAGTTATATTTACTAAATTTAATATATAATTATTAAATAAAATTTTTAGCTTTCGATCAACTTTTCAGCGATGTTCAGTAAATGTAAATGGTAATGTCTCTACATACGGATTTTTAAAAGCCGATTATTGTTAGGCAGACGGCACCTAATATGAGCTATACACCGAAAAAAACTTTTTCCAAACCCCCCCCCCCCCCCCCCCCCACCTTGATATTTTATGAGATCGTAGAAAAACGCCTTTGGATTTCTGAAAAAAAACTCGCCATATCTGTGAAAAATTTGTAAAGTTGTCAAAACTGACTTGTCGTATTTCTCTTTATAATCTTTGTAATTTATGTAAAAAAAACAGAGGGTAATTTAAACACAGATATTAGGATACTTAAACTCTGTTAATCTGGTTAATTTTTTGCATGCACCTCGGTAAATGGCTAGGTGGTATGGAAAAGCTGTCGGTCAGATTCTTAGCCCTCGATGAGGGCTAAAAATGACCGCGAGTGAAAATCTTCTTATATGAGTATAGGGGACTTATTTAAATCGGGGAAACAATTATAAATGTAGATTTACAAAAATGGTGGCGTTCTACGCATAATCGAACGTGATTTACTTTAACATCTATTGGATACCTTTACTAATATTTAGGAAGATAATCAAGCTGTTCATTATAGTTATTTAAATAGTATTGTATAATTTATGTTATCATTTTTGTGCATTTTTACAGAAAAGCTTATTATTAAAACGTTTTTATGATTTTTTTTAGTACTTTGCATGTTTTTATTTACAATAGAGTTACTTGACTAAAAACCATTGCGCACCTATTGAAGGTGTTGACGCTCTATTGCCGTGATGACGCGTGTGGATAAGACTGCCTACTAATTTGTTCAAAATTTTAATTATTTCATAAACAATTAATTAGGCGACCAATTAAGTCAAATTGAATGTCACGATGCATTGTCTTCATGTCTTGACCTACGTACCAACTACGAACCGTATCTGTCAGTTGGAAGTGCCTGCAATTTCACTCGGCCGTTTCGATCTAGACAGACTGACGAATGACGAATGACGAATGACGAATGACGAATGACGACTGACGACTGACGAGGAAGTGAGTTAAATAAAAGCTTGTAAAAAGCCTATGTGTGCACTTCTCTCCCTCTGTTACAAAATATAAGGTGCTTAAATAGATGTGATGATAGTGTAATTGATACTATGCGTGTGGTACGGATTCGAGACACACATAGTCACCTTTTTTTTTTTTTTTCAAAAGTTTGCCATCCTCCGATGTGTTATATATTCTCCATTTTATTTGATTGCAATGTTATATTCTCTATTTAGTTGTTTGTCATCTAAGCTTACTGCAATATTTCAGACTGTATTCTCTATTCCGATATGCCATGTGAAAAACTTAACTTGTGGATTTGCCGGTGAAAAATTAATGTAAGTGTCAGTTATCACCATCAATTATCGACAATGTGTTAATAGTTTAGCTTCAATCTGAAGTAACATAATGTAGCGGAGAATGTGTTAAACACATTTTTTTTTAAAACCTGAAAGAAACTTATCTTTAATGCAGCATATAATATGTATATATATATATATATATATATATATATATATATATATGGTTCCATGACAAATGATCTCAGGACAAATGATCTCAGACAAAATATCTCAGACAAAATATATCACGGACAAATGATCTCAGGACAAATGATCTCAGGACAAATGATCTCAAGCACAATTCATCTCACGGACAAAAGATACCAGGACAAAATATATCAGGACAAATGATACCATGGACAAATGATCTCAGACAAAATATCTCAGACAAAATATCTCACAGCAAAATTTTAATAGTGTGTACGATGAATTTTGTTGACTTGAACTGTTTGTTTTATTAACTGTCAATATGGTTTTCTTTACTTTTTTACGCATCATAATTGTGAATAAAGTGAATTTGTTAAAATTAACAAAGCATCAAAAAATGTATTAAACTTAATCTTTCTAATAGCATTTGACTTGAAAAAGTTATAATTAAAACAAGCTTACCCCTGAAAGGTGTAATGAATGATAATGTATAAAAAAAAAAGTAACGGTAGCTATACAACATTTATGTTCAAAACACGCGAAATATTTTTCAAAAATGTGAATGGGTCTTTAGGTTCGTAACGTTAAACTATTGTTTTTATTGCATCATCAACACAAACGAAACGCTTACGTTTCTATACCGGCAGGTACGTTGTTATGATCACACCTCTCCAATACTATGTGATCATGTATTGTGTGAACTCTTGCTCGACATGTTCTAACTTCACATTTCCAAATCTCTCCAAGTATGACTTTAATAAACATTAATTCACCAGAAACTAATGTCCTAAAACCTTTCTGCTAGGCAACGAATTAGGCCATAGCTTAGTAATCACCACTAATACTGCTTTGTTTGATGCACCCTACGACAAACTTAGCTCCGCGATGACCGCTGTTTGTTTAAATAAGCATTTGTCACCTGATCACTTAACTGTGATCAACGCATAACAATGGACTTAAGATGTTAGTTGTATTGTTCATGGAGGGTGGATGTCTTTCCCTTAAGGCATGTCTCTGCCATCAAAGCGAGCGGCCACCTTGATACGAAGGTGTGTCTTTTTGTCATTTCATTCCCTAAGATCTAGTTTCGTCCACCTGACATGGTAGGATTGTCTCATATTTGCCAAGCTCACCTACGTTGTCTATCGAGTAATTTCTTTAATCTTCACATACTATATTAGTAATCCTAATTTTAAATGATTAGTGCAATATGGCAAATTTATGCTGCAAACATTTCTTAAAATTATATAGGCCTATAAACAATATTAAATGTGGTAAACAATACCATATGACAGTCAATAAAAACATGTTCAGATCAACTAAAATCATCCAATACACTATTAAAATTTTGCTGTAAGATATTTTGTCTGAGATATTTTGTCTGAGATCAATTGTCCGTGGTATCATTTGTCCTGATATATTTTGTCCTGGTATCTTTTGTCCGTGAGATCATTTGTCCTTGAGATCATTTGTCCTGGGATCATTTGTCTTGAGATCATTTGTCCGTGAGATATTTTGTCTGAGATATTTTGTCTGAGATCATTTGTCCTGAGATCATTTGTCCTGTCACCATATATATATATATATATATATATATATATATATATATATATATGTGTGTGTATATTTCAATGCAGCCAAGAGTTTGTAAAGCTGAATATTTTTTATCAAGACTTGAACCATCAGGTGATCGTGGAGAAAGCGGACTATGAGGTACACACATATCAATTATATTTTAGCAATGACTTTTTTTATGTGCTGAATGAAATCTAGATTAAGAAAAATATTTTTATAAGGATCATTTTTTGCTCACAGTGTTACCTATATTTCTAAAATTAAATATCCATGAAAACACGTATATTGTGTTAACGGTTAATATAATTAAAAGTAAGTTCAAAATAACTGTTCATAAATAGATACTTATTCTATATCTTCTATGACTAAATAATAAAGCGTTCGTAATTAGTCCATGTAGTTTAAGTTATATACGGATAAACCCAGGGGCGGAACTACAGTGCCGCCAGACCCCGCAATGCGGGGGGGGGGGGGGGGGGGCACGCCATCTAGGGGCCCAGAGCCGACAATATTAAATTTTTTATTGTTAAAAAAAATATTTTTTTTTGCATTCTTGACTTGACGACAAAAGCTTTTGTAAATATTAAACAGATCTACTACATTAACATTAGGGATGTTACACAGTACCTAACACTTGATGTTGCGTAAAAAAATATATATGCCTAAGCTGTAGTGTGAAATATAGGCAATTTTTTATTTGCACCCCCCCCCCCCCCCCTCAAACTTTCGATTTCAATCCCCTTCAACCTTTCAGTAATGTTTATGAAAACAATTCTGTCTCTGTCGAATAGTCGAATAGTGAGAGGCGGTCACATACGAATCATTCGGCGGGCGCCATGGCGCCCGCGGGCACGGGGTTGGGAACCCCTGCACTAGAGGGTAGGCAAACATAATAAATAAAATAGTTCTAAAAAGAAAGAAAAAAAATCTAAATCACTAAATCAGCATTTTTAGTAAAATACTAGGTAGGACTAAATAATAATACATTCATGGACAGTGATTAAGTTTAGGACACAGACATATCAAAGGATAATGGCATCTTATTTTGATGAACATAATTGTCAGCCATTAGAAGAAGGACAAACACCTAATCATGCACTTCATTTAGCTAGACTTCTGCTAGACACTGGGCTTGCTGGAGAATGGGATATAGAGTTCAATAGGTTTTTTGGAAGTGATGGAAGAGCGCCACCAGCTTCCAAGGAATTTGTTGATAAACTTCCCACCCATTCAGTCACACCAACTGTAGCAGCACAAGGAATAAAGTGTCCTGTCTGTTTGATGGAATTTGATGAAGATGATGAAACTAAAATTCTCCCATGTAACCATCAATTTCACTGTGCCTGTATATTGCCGTGGCTAGGAAAAGTGAATTCTTGCCCCATGTGTCGTCAGGAATATCCAACAGATGACCCACAGTATGAAGAATATAAAAAAACATAAGGCCCGACAAAACAGAGACAATTTGAATTAAGCAATCTACATGACTCGATGTTTGGATAGAAATTTTCAGTGTGCATGTAATTTTATGCAACACTTGTAATTTTAAAACGTGGAAGACCCAGTGGCTGAACAGATTGAAATTTTCATGTGTAACAATTCACGTTTCTCAGTAAGGGGGCTAATAATATTCAAACACTGTTAGATAAGCTGAACCAATAGCATTTGCTTTTTATCACTTGACAGATCGCAATGGTCGCAGGTGGGTTTGTAGTCAAATTAAACCAAATTTTAACCCACTTCTGATATTGAAAGACATTAAACTTACAATCTTGTTAGATAGTCCAGAATTAAACTACCTAGTCAAAATCATGACTTGGACGAACCATGATCTTATGACTTGATGTCAGTTTTGCAAGAAAATGATTAGGCTTTAGATCATGTTATTCATGTATGGTGTTTTAACTTATTAAAAAATGCAAAGAAAAAAAACAAAAAAAAAATCTAAAAACAAAACCCAAATTCCACCACCCCCCGTCCCCGTCCCCCCATACCACCACGCACGCCGAGAAAAAAAAAAATCCCTTGAATCATCATTTAATTACACATTTGCATTTTCAGTTTCAAGTTGGTTTTTAATTTTTATTTTTTCTTTATATTTAGACGTTTTGTATTAGATCTATGTATAAGTAAACCATCTTAAATGAATGAAAGCAGGCTACAAGTAAGAAAGAAATATTACTATTGTAAATCTGTATCAGTCCTCACAAGCCGATGATGTAAACTGTAATACTAAAGCGAACACACAACTGACGCTATAAATTACGTGTCTGAGGCGAAAAAAAAAGAAAGAAAAAAAAATATATAAAAACAAAAATTCAAAACAGACTAATGCACTCGCACACATGACATGTAATTTGTTTAAATTGAAAAAAAAAGATTTTTTTTTTCAAAACCCGATCAAGCCAGAAATGAGTATCCAATGTTTGCATTATGTGTTTATATATATATATATATATATATATATATATATATATATATATATATATATATATATATATATATATATATATAGCGGGGGGGGGCCTAGAAAAAAAAATTTCCGGGGTGGCCCTTTTTTTCTAGTTCCGCCACTGGATAAACCTCTGTGTTTACGAAAACAAATGTCGCAACACTATGTTTGGAGAGCTAAAAATGAATGTTATTTTATCAACAGATTACCAGTTATTTTTTGACATAGTGTTTGAAGTGCTACGGCAAAAAATGAATGTTATTTTATCCACAGATGTTCCAGTTATTTTCTGACATAGTTTTTAAAGTGCTACGGCAAAAATGAATGTTATTTTATTCACAGATTTACCAGTTGTTTTCTGACATAGGAGGCACTCTTGGTTTGTGGATCGGCATTTCTGTGCTCGGCATCTTTGAAGTCGTTCATTTGATCATCCGTGTAGCTGTGTTTCTGATTACAGGCCGATGTGCTCAAACAAAACCTAAATAGTGCGTTATACCCTCAACTTGTACAGTGTTGTGAGAAAATATTGTTTTACAAAGAGTTGTATTACAAATCTTGTCCAAACAGGATGATATTATATGATGTTGATTAATCAATTCAATATGTAATACTTTTTAAATGGATATTACGTTTTTTCATAATTGTTGACGAACTATAAGGTATTTCTCTAATTAACTATACGATATTGTTAATTAACAATCCACAAGCTCCGTGGGTAAAATAAAAACATGTAAATGTATTATTTTAAAATCATCGCACAAACATTTAAAATAATTCAACATCATAATACTCGTATTCCTTTTAATTAACTAAAAAAACTGTATGTATAGTTGGAGGATTTACAAAGCATTATCCATAACCAAGTCACAATCTTAAATGTCATAAAATTAGGTGTCTTGGCGTATTTGATGCGTACCTGATTCACCTTAAGGAAAGTAAGGTGGCTTGACATATTTGATGGGTACCTGACTCACCTTAAGGAAAGTCTCTTAACATATTGCTGACCACTTTATCCCTTCATTTGCAAATGTCAAAGAAACGTTCTTCACCTGTGCCATTGACCGTTAGATTACAAAAGGGTACTTAACTTATATTCATAAAACTTGTATGCAAGTATACGTGAGTATGTAATTAACTTAAATATGTGTGTAATAATATCTTAATAATCTAAATTTAAACACAAACAATTCTGTTTTATGTTATGTCTTAAGTAAGCTTTAAACAAAACTAAAACAATATTTAACAGACAATATTTACTTTTTAATAACAATTTGTCACTCTGAAAACACTTTATTGTACGTTTGAATTAGTTAAATTTAAATCAAATCATGTGTACACGTTGACGTATTGCAGGTATATACTAATACATGGTTGTTATGTAACCATGTACAGTGGGGAACTATGTGTTAAATGTTGCCAAAGGCCGAAAGTCATTCAAATAAAACTTTATTTATTGTATTGGTTTGAACTTGTGTTTAACTTCTTTATTCTGCCAAAATAATATGATTCAGGTTTTATCACGTGAAGCTTTAATTCCAGGTAGGGATGGGGTCGCTGTTGACGTGAAAACTTTTGACGAAGCTGTCTGGTACTTCTTTGTAACAGATTAAATACGAAGCACGTCTCTGTTTCATATCAATGACAACCACATATACTACACATGATCGCATGAGCCATAAATAAATACATGCACATAAATGTATGCCCAAACTAGAAGTAAATGGAAATCAACGATGTTTTGTAATGGTTTATAAATTTCGAGTCAAGTTAAAGAATTTAAAAACAATTGAATTGAAAAGTCTCATTCACTGTAAAAACAAATTTCAAAATAACAAATACAACTGAATTAATTTGTCTCAGTGATGTTAAAAACAAATTTTAATTAAAACTAAATTATCTCAGTCACATTGATAATAAATCAACAGGATACATTACCTATCACAAGCCCACGCCATTGGCAACACATGTTGGCATAGAGGTAGCTTGTCACACACACTGGTGTCATTACTATCCCATAGACCACAGTCATGTTGCCAAAACAACACCTGGGATTTGCCAATTTGAGGGATGGTCCTCGGTCAATTAATTGTTTTTTAATTGCTCATTAATGGGCAGTTGAGCGATGTTTATCCTTAACAGCTTTAAGGGCCTCAATATATCACATGGTTGGCTGGAGAGGTAGTCGTAGAGTGAGACTTGTGTGTAGACGAGTAAGTTGTCTTTAACTTAATATACATATATATATATATATATATATATATATATATATATATATATATATATATATATATATATATATATATATATATATATATATATATATATATATATATATATATATATATGATGCATATGCCTTGCATTTTGTCGAGTTGAGCTTTAAACAGCATCCTACTAATATTTTTCTAAATATGTGTACTAAAACGTTTGAAATATCTTCAATACCCGTTGTGTTAGTATAGTGTGTCAGTTTGTTGACATAGTCATCACTCTGTATCAGAATAAAGTGTATTGGAATTGGTAATTATGACACTAATTAAATACTGTTTGGTGGCAGATGTTTTAGTGTGTAGGTGTTTAGCATAATTAATCGAATAACACGAGACACTAAGTTTAAAACCTTCTCACGCAGATATGTTGTAAGGGAGATAATTCATGTCTCCCCACTTGATATCGTTATATGGACACACTATAAAGAACTGTTTTTAACATGCCCACAAGGGCCGCAACCAAAATAAGTGTAAACTATCTCCCTTGACTGGTAACTCATGGTATGTGTTACACTATTATTAAATTATTTTTTTTAACAAGTCAACTCAGTATAGTAGTAACCCGTGTAGGTTTAATCGCCCCTTGCAATATGTGATCCAGAGATTTCTATACAACCAACTCGTGACCTAGGTATCTGTAACATTATCTTGTTATGGGTTAACTGATCACATTTGGCTACATGCGTGGGTTGTAAAGTGCGAGTCCTAAAGGTACACACATTTTAACGTTGGAAGTGCGTGTGATCAGTTTTTTAGTGATACTTTAAATTAAGTATCACTCTATACTGTTTACCTGTTGATTTCGTTGACGAAAAATGCATTAGCTGCTAGATTCACATTTAAATGCCAGAATCACGCAGGATTCAGTTGCGGTATACAACCTTATCATCAGTAAGGACAATTACAATTACTAAATATTTAATTAATACTTACGGCGAGTATGTTATCATATTTAAACTATTTTTAATAAATGTGAATTACATAATGTATCAATATACATATATTTCCAAAATGGAATTAATATACTTTAAATGAAATAAAATGTGATGTGCTTTATTTTTAAAATACACTTTGTATTTATGTGAGATTAATAGTTATAATGTAGGATAGTTCCTGTGTTACTCACATACAGAGATACAGTTATTTGAGCAGCTGTGTCGTTGATAAGGAAGTCCCATTTTGTATGTGTCTTATTTTACGAAAGTATGGGACATGGGCAGAGGGTACCTCGTGATGCGTACCTTCCCCCCCCCCTTTTATCACTTAATTATGTTAACGTATTTCTCAGATAAAATTCTTCAATATCAAAAGCAACTTTGTCATAGACCTCCTTTAAACTGCAGTTACATTTAATTATTGATCGATCTGCTATAGGCAGGATTCTTGACTGCTGAATTTTTTTTTCTGTCATAGCATTTCTACAACTAAAACCGTGACAAAATTTAATATATAATGAAATATAAACAAAATAAATTTGATTGCTATAAGTGCATGCATAAAAATGTCTTTGAGTTTTTCTTTAAATGCGAAAAAATTCAAACTGGTGGAAGTTTTTTCGAATTTCCATGACAACCGAAATTGTTTCTAAACGTTTTTTGTTTACTGATTAGTACTAAAGTTTATGTGCTTGATGTGGTAAACGTTTTTTAAATGATTTAAATGTCTAATTGTAAAAAATATAGTAAAAAAAATCACTGAGTGAATCGTCCAAAATTGAGACAAACGTGTCTATACCGCTATCAGACATATTAGTTGTAAAGTGACGCAAGGTACTTAAGTTTGAACGTAGACTCTTAGACGGACAGTGGTATCAGGATAAATTATTATTGTTTTGTGAGAAATCGAAATTAGCGTAGGTTAAATAGATCTTATACCTATGAATGAAATTGCATTCACGTATTAAACTTGTCTCATGTTAACGGTATTTTAAAAACCAGTACCGCTTCTGTAAATCGGAGGTCACTTAAAAAAATTAAAGCAATACGAGTATAAAATGTTATAGTTATATATGAAATTTCGGGTACTAAAATGAAAAAGCATTCACTTTATCGCGTTTATAAGTCAATAGAGTGAAGTAGGCTAGAACATATCACACCTTTTCACAAACAGCTTGTAAACGTCAACATGAAACAGCGGGTGATTACTTAAAATCGTTCAACCAAATCACCGCGGTCGCCGTGATTAAAACTCTCTTGCCTTGTTAGATATGGTTCATTTGCTTCGTGCATTTCTTTTATGGTAGAATTTCATATCAGTATTGATCTACTAAGTTTACGACCCATTGTTATAAGTCTAGTTTAATCCCCCCCCCCTAGCCAATTGTGTGTGTATTTTCTTCTATATACTAAGCATAAACCCAATTTGTAAGCAACAGATCTATTTACCAGATGTTGTGTGAGGTTTGACATTTACTTCCAAGATAATATGTGACAAGTGACGGTGACATGACAAATGATCTCAGGACAAATGATCTCAGACAAAATATCTCACGGACAAATGATCTCAGGACAAATGATCTCAGGACAAATGATCTCAAGGACAAATGATCTCAAGGACAAAAGATACCAGGACAAAATATATTAGGACAAATGATACCATGGACAATTGATCTCAGACAAAATATCTCAGACAAAATATCGCACAACTTAATTTTAATAGTATACTAGACTACCCGTTATCTAGTTAGATAACTGTGAGTTTCGGGGGGGGGGGGGGGTCATCCATAAATGACATCACGTCTGCCAGCACTTATCATCCCAAAATAACCAGACCCCACATTCAAAAAGACGTTTTTTAAATTTTAAAACTCTACTAAACTCTACTTCACCTGCCCAGTGCCCCGCCAAGTCTCAGACATGTTTGTATTTAAAAAAAAAACGATTCCGGCCGAGTATGGCTCTGACCACACTATCCCTTCATATGCTGAGAACATAGAAACAGGTGAACTCTACTTCACCTGCCCTATGCCTCGCGAGGTCCTGACAGTCAACCTTATCATTCACATACAGGCCCAAAGAAAATATAATTGTTGTAAAATAAGACTTTTAACTATTACTATAGTCAATGTTCTAAACTTTTATAATAAATGTGGTTAATCTACCTATGAATATATCAATAAATTAATTAACGGCTTTAAATTAGTTAAAAATTAACAGTGTGTTCAAGAAAGAACAATATTTACCACCCAAAATCCTATTTTACAGCTCTACACATAACGCAGATTCTCCCCAATAATAAATAAATAAAAAACAACAAAATAATGAGTTATCAAACGTCACTATTCAGTCAAAATTAAGCCAATGTTCTAAAACTTTTTAAAAAATGTGGTTAATGTACCTATGAATAAATCAATAAATTAATTAACGTCTTTAAATAAATGTGTGATTAACAGTCTGTCTGCAATAAAAAATTGTTCTCTACCTACATACTATTTTACAGCCCCCCATATCGAGCAGTTTCCTTACAGTAAGAAATCAGACAAACAAATAAATATTCAAACATGTAAACAAAGTTGAGTTTTAGTAGTATATAGATTGGGTGATTTTAGTTTACTGAACATTATTTTTTATTGACCTTTGTGATCAGGTGAATAATGCTTATTTAAACAAACAGCGGTCATCGCAGAGCTAAGTTTGTCAAGCAGTATTAGTGGTGATTACTCAGCTATGGCCTCTTTTGTTACCCAGCAGAAAGGTTTTAGGACATAAGTTTCTGGTGAATTTATGTTTATAAAAGAAGTGGAGCAGCAGGCAAATATATTTGGAAAATGTGAAGTTGGAACATGTCGAGCAAGAGCTCACACAATAGATAATCACATATTATCGAATAGGTGTGATCATAACGATGTACCGTCGGCAAAGAAACGTAAACGTTATGTTTGTGTTGATGATGCAATAAAAACAATTTTAAGTTAGAAACCTGAAGACCCATTCACATTTTTGAAAGACATTTCGCGTGTTATGAACATTAATGCTGTATAGCTACCGTTACTTTGTTTTATACATTATCATTTATCATACCTTTTAGGCTAAGGGAGTAAGTTTGTTTTAATTTTTATTTTTTCAAATCAAATGCTGTTACAAAGAATAAGTTTAATAAATCTCTTGATGGTTTGTTATGTTTAACAAATTCATTTTATTCACAATTATTATGCGTAAAAAAGTAAACAAAACCATATTGACAGTCAATAAAAAAAAAGTTCAAATCAACTAAAATCATTCTACATACTATCAAAATTTTGTTGTGACATATTTAGTATGAGATATTTTGTCTGAGATCTTTTGTCCATGATATCATTTGTCCTGATATATTTTGTCCTGGTATCTTTTGCCCGTGAGATCATTTGTCCTTGAGATCATTTGTCCTGAGGTCATTTGTCCGTGAGATATTTTGTCTGAGATACTTTGTCTGAGATCATTTGTCATGGAACCCAAGTGACATATGCTGATCACTACTTTGTGACATGTGACATATGTTTACCAGATAATGTGTGACATTTGGCATCAGTTAACCATATATTGTGGGACATATGAAATCAGTGTAATATATATTGTATTGCATTTGACATCTGTTTACAAGCATATGTTTGATATATTACATATGTGCATCATAAGTTGTATTACATGTTGGGCATGTATCGTTTGAAATTTGACATCTGGCTACACGTATTTGTATGACACGTGGCATCTATTCAACATGTTTTGTTTTACATCTGTTTGACAAATACTGTTTGACATTTGACATCTGTTTAACAAATATTGTACATGTTTTTTTTTACATATATTGTGTGGCATATAACATATGTTTACTAAATTTGTGTTTCCTGTGTCATCTATTTCACATACGAGCTGTTGCATGTAGCTTAAGTTTACCAAATATCGTGTGATACGTGACCCCCTGCTAACAGACATTGTGTGATGTGTGATCCCCATCTATCAGACATTATGTGATGTATGACCCCCATCTAACAGACATTGTGTATCATGTGACCTCTTTCTAAAACACAGTGCTTAACATTTGACCCCCAACTAACAGATTGTGTATAACATTTGACCCCCATCTAACAGACATGACTTGATGAGTGACCCCTTAGCTTGTCCAAGCTGGTTGTACAAAACACACACACAGAAACATACACACATACACATACGAATATACACTGAAACGTAATAGCCAAAAGCAATTTTTTTTTGTGCAAATTCTTTACTTGTAAATCATTTATTTAAGTTACATTTTAAACTCAAAAATGTTATCACCAAAAGCGCAAAAACAGTGTGATTCGAGTCTAAGTACATTGACGAAGTATGTTTAAAATAATATGTAAATAACACTTAACTTTGACTTAATTAGCTGACGGCGTCACCTGTTTGGGCTAACATTTCATCAGCCACTTCAGTCTTTGATAAGCAAACACATGACTCACAGCTTTCGGGAACAGTGCGAACGATTCAGCATAATATCCGTTTCAGTCGAGTTAATAAAGCTCCCTTGGGTTTTTCAGCTAGTTGATTTTTAGGTTTATGCAGCAGCTAAACAAAAGGAATAAATAGTTATTATATTTGTTTTAGAATTGTTCTCGTCTTGTTTGTATTTTAACTAACAACAACTGTAACTTAATCAAATTATCGACCCCGTGCGCAGGTGTTTGAATTTAGTTTAAATTTAAAAATACTTTGCAAAACTTGTTCGTTTCGTAAGTTCAAAACGTAGCTGAAACATTATTGACTTGGTGTTATTGACGTGGTGCTACCCAACTTTACCAAAATATATTTTTAAAAATCAGTTTTGAGAATATTTTAAAGTATTCAATAAAAAACGATATTAGGCCCTATAGGTAACACATTATAACATTTATATGCATTTTAACATTGTACAGAGTTAAAGGGTCCCACGTTATTATATTTAGCTCTAAAAACTGTACTAAAGAAAGAAAGCGTATATTTAAAATGTGTATTGCAGATGAATGTAAATAGAGTTTGAAAAGTGAACGTGATAATAAATCAATCATTGTGATTGGTCTGTCCCTACTTTCAAACTCCCGTTTGTTAACCCTTTCATGTATGTGGTTTTGTTTTATCTGTTCTTTGACTGTTGAATACTATTTTTTTAAATTTCTGACTGCTATGACAGTTTGTTTGTTTGTTTCTATTGCTTTTCAACCCGCGTAATTCATATCTAATATTTTCATGTTCAATCTGTATTTTTAAAAAAATGATACTGTAATACTACTGATTTCATCTTTAGATCAATACTGACCAAGAAGTTCACAATGAATTATTGTACGGTCTCTGTTATTTTACTGTTGACCACGAAACTAGGAGAATGTGGTTTAAGTGAGTAGCTTATAGTTGAACCAAATCATATTTGCACTTATATTTGATATATATATAGATAGTACGGATACTTTAACTTTGATATATATATAGATAGTACGGATACTTTAACTTAGTTGGGCAAGCTATTTTAACATGGATCAATGAACAAATATGACCTGACCACATGACCATCACAAACAGAATCAATGGACAAAGATGACCTGAACAATGACCATCACAAACAGAATCAATGAACAAAGATGGCCTGGCTACATGACCATCACAAACCGAATCAATGGACAAAGATGGCCTGGCTACATGACCATCACAAACAGAATCAATGAACAAAGATGGCCTGGCTACATGACCATCACAAACCGAATCAATGGACAAAGATGGCCTGGCTACATGACCATCACAAACAGAATCAATGAACAAAGATGGCCTGGCTACATGACCATCACAAACCGAATCAATGGACAAAGATGGCCTGGCTACATGACCATCACAAACAGAATCAATGAACAAAGATGGCCTGGCTACATGACCATCACAAACCGAATCAATGGACAAAGATGGCCTGGCTACATGACCATCACAAACAGAATCAATGGACAAAGATGGCCTGGCTACATGACCATCACAAACAGAATCAATGGACAAAGATGGCCTGGCTACATGACCATCACAAACAGACCTATGACCATGATGATAACCTAAGTTCATAAACCTTTATAAAGAAGATGTCTCGAAAGTCATATAACACAACAATATCATGTTTTTTTAAATTAATTTACTTATTTTTGCTAATCTGCTTTCATTTATCATGATTATTAAACCAACTCACAGTAAGAATATATGTATTGCATGATTCTTATAGTTGCTGGTATAAATTTTAATGTTGACATTCACAGTCGGCAACATCATAGACGCTAAGCTGAAACTGATTAACGATTTCTGGAATCTGGGAACATCAAATCAAGGTAACCAGAAACTCATCTTTGTAATTTATTGTCAAAACAATGATCACAAATATTGTTTCATGTATTATACATTTTATTTACTTAAATACATACACAGATGTGTGTGTTTTATATATATTTGTATGTATTTATTTTTCATTTTTATATTATGAATTGTACTTTTTTTTCAGAATATGTCGAAGGTAAGAAACGTGATCAGACTGAACATCACAACATTATAATCTTATTCAGCTTAAAATCATACGGCAAATAAGAAATATTGCTATTAATATTACATTAATTACTAAACAGCTATAATTCTACAATCTACCAAGCAACATCCCAAATCTGACACCTAGATAATTACTAAACTTTGTGTTCTATGGAACTTTAAATTAATAAAATAGTTTAAACACAAATAAATGAAGTAGGCCTATATATATGACTTGTGTGTTAATGTTTGAGTACACGAACGTGTTTTTATTATCTACAGTTACAGATGCGCCGGACGGTTAGTTCATTCATTTCATTAAATTCTTTTTTTAAGATAGTTTTGTTTTAATAGATAATACTTGAATGTAATATTTAGAATATAAAGCTACTTTCTTGATGATTTAATAAACCTAACCTGGTGGTTATTTTATTTTTTCCTGAAGGCCAAATATTTGCAGAAGTTACAGAACCAATTTATTCTGAAATAGAGGATATAAAAAAACCTACTGAGGTCAATGGACAAATAGAACAAAAGCCGGTCTTACAAGAAACCACTAAACCATCCCTACCTATAGAACAAACAGAACAAACGCCGGCCCCTCAAGAAACCACTAAACCATCCCTACCTATAGAACAAACAGAACAAACACCAGTCTTACAAGAAACCACTAAACCATCCCTACCTATAGAACAAACAGAACAAACGCCGGTCTTACAAGAAACCACTAAACCATCCCTACCTATAGAACAAACAGAACAAACGCCGGCGCCTCAAGAAACCACTAAACCATCCCTACCCATAGAACAAACAGAACAAACGCCGGTCTTACAAGAAACCACTAAACCATCCCTACCTATAGAACAAACAGAACAAACACCAGTCTTACAAGAAACCACTAAACCATCCCTACCTATAGAACAAACAGAACAAACGTCGGCCCCTCAAGAAACCACTAAACCATCCCTACCTATAGAACAAACAGAACAAACGTCGGCCCCTCAAGAAACTACGCAGCCACCAACACAACCACCAACGGAGCCACCAACACAACCACCAACACAAGCACCAACGGAGCCTCCAACACAACCACCAACACAACCACCAACACCACCACCAACACAACCACCAACACAACCACCAACACAACCACCAACACAACCACCAACACAACCACCAACACAACCACCAACACAACCACCAACGCAACCCACGACAACGCAAGGTGTACCACAAACCCGTAAGCAAAAATTATTTTTCTTTTCTTTATAGTTTAGTTTACAAACACAAATAATACAGCTTCAGAAATCATGTTATAAAAGCGTACTGCACCTAATTCTTGTCCACCCATTCCAGCACCAACTGGAACCCCACCAAGACCCACGCCCTGCCCAGCCAACACTCAAGCAGACATCATCCTGGTCCTGGACTCGTCCAAGAGCATCGGTCAAGCCAACTGGAAGAAGCTTCTGGAGTTCGTCTCCCAGCTGACCAGGCAGTTCACCATTGGTCCAAACGATGTCCGGTTCGCTGCCCTGACCTACAGCTACAGCGCCATTAAACTCTTTGACCTGAAGACCTACGCGGACAGCGCCGGAATGGAAAAGGTACAATCAACTTCTGCCTTTTGTAATTCTGTATATTGTGGATACTAAAACGTCGGGATACTAACAATAGTTATAGCTATGAACTAAAAAAAAACACCCATGACCAGTTATTCAGTAATAAACTTGAGACTATCTTCATATAATCATAAACAAACCAAATGCCGTGAAATAAAAGAAAATGAGCTTTATATATCAGTACAGTCCATTTAAAAACAAAATAAAAGGCAATCGTTTGTTTTTCGATGTGAAAAAAAAGAGGTTTAACAAAAGCAGTAAACATTCTTGCATTCCCCAGGCTTTTAAAGCTGCTAAATACCTAAATGCTCAGACCAATACCGACAGAGCCTTGAACTACATACGTAAAAACAACATGTTCGGCACTTCCGCTGGCGGCAGGCCAGACGCTAAAGACCTGGTCATCTTAATCACAGACGGTGTGTCGTCCAGTCGAGACAGAAGTAAGTGGACACACATTGTCTGTCAATCAGATTTTAACAGTATACTTCTATTACAATTACCGAATATCTTAAATGCTGATTTGTTTTTACGACAAAAATATGTTAGGAAAAAATTATATTAGGAAATTTAGACTTTTTTGTGTATGTTGAAGCCTTTTCATAAAATTGTTTTTCGTAGCCATATACATGTATAAATATAAGTAATAATTATTAAAAAGCAAAAAATGCATGTATTCATAGTGTTTACAACTAACTATAATGTTTACCTAAATCGAGAGCTATTATTGGAATATATTTGTGAATGCTCCTAGGTCATTAAATACATTTGTATCTTGCAGATATGGATAAACTAATAAAAGGAAAACTAAATACTATTTTGTCACGCATGGTGAAGATTCGTGATAGAAATATTACTTAAGACACGATATATACATATGTTTGTAAACATCAGGTTTTTTACTGTTTCCCTATATTTCAGCTGTTGCCGAGGCCCAGGCGCTGAAAGACGATGGGGCGGAGGTGATTGCCGTGGGGGTGGGGCAGGAAGTCTCCCCAGAAGAGCTGTACGCCGTCGCCAGCACGTCTGATGACGTGGTACTGGCATACGACTACAGCACCCTCGAGTTCATCAAGAAGAAGATCGTGGAGAGTGCCTGCAAAAGTAAGAAGAACATTGCTCCAACATCAAACAGTTGAGAGCAGATACAATTTTAGTTCATTGTCATGGTACAAACGGTACAAGCAAGAAAAGATTGTTATGTTTCGAGCTAGGGAATTTTAAGAAGGAAAAAATTCATTGAGCTCACCTCAAAATTAAACAAACAGATATAATCTCTGTTTTAGGGACGTTCACATAACGCCAAAAAAAGGAAGTGGAGAAGTTCAAGCTTGTGATACATTTAGAAGTATGGAAACATTCTGCCTTTGTTAAAGATCATTAAAATAAAAATAATTGAAGAAATAAAGTCATCTTTTCAACGGCTTTTGAAGATATCGGGCTAAGGCGTTAGCACATGAGCAATATACACATATATTTTATATGGCATTACCACATGCACATTGATCACATAGGAATTTGTGGCATTAGCTCATGGGTTATTAAATAACGATATTATGTGTGGCATTACTACATGCATTTTAAATCAATGCGTTGCAATTATTGCACCAAATGTATAGCCATTTTTTGTATCTACTACAGTGAAGTAAGATAAAAAAAAAGTCTCTATACGACATGTACTATAAAGCGATTTCCCCCTCTTGTAAATACACAGAGAAAACAGTTAAAAACAAAGAAATACGCACCTGGTGGAAAGGGAAACACATTCGTGGACATTTGGGTTTATTGACCAGCAGAGCACCTGGGTGGTCAATTGTTTTTTTTACACAGAGAACTTGGGTGGTTTATTGGGGTTTATTGACTAACAGAGCACCTGGGTGCACAATTGTTTTTTTTACACAGAGCACTTGGGTGGTTTATTGGGGTTCATCGACCTACAGAGTACCTGGGTGCTCAATTGTTGTATTTTTTAACCCATATTGCCTTAGTGGTAAACTTAAAGCTATGGCTCCGGTTTCTGTTTACAGTTTATTGTACACTGCAAGGTTTTTGTGCTACAAGGACAAAGAAAGCCATACAGGATACTGATTTGGTTTCTGAATTTAATTTATCCTACAGTTTCAATTAATTTTTTTCGTAATTTCTATTTCAGAAATATAAATACAAGGGACGGTAAATGACAGTTCACAGTCTACAAGGCTGCATTGTACAAAATAAAATGTTTTCCCTCACAATTTGTTTCATTGTGTGTTTTAACATGTACACGTAACCAATGCGTACTGTGTCCATCTTGTTGACCATTGTGTACCAATATTCAAAAAAACAAAAAAATTGAATTATCTAGAACTTTTCAACCTCTTTTAAAACATTCATAAAATAAACAGATACATGCTTTCATAGGCTGATCAACTTTTGTAAAGTTGCGCCTCGGAAATCGAACGAACAAACCCCGAGCATCAAGTTTAGATAAACATGTAATTGACATATCCAACGACAAAGTATTTACATACTTCTAAACCGTAGAGATGACACTGGTAGGTATAGTTGTCATAGAAAAAATAAACGTATTTCTAAGTTTCTCAATTAGCAAAACAATTAAGGACTTATTAGATTTTAATTGATATAAAAATATTTATAAACTGTCATAGCATTTTGTTTTTTACTAGTATCTCTCGCACGTTGTTAAGAACAAGTCTTCATATAACTTATGATCACATTGAATAAATATTTTGTTATTGAACTGTCTTTCATTGTTCTCATTGAATTGTCTATTAAGTCAGTTCCCAATCTAGCTAAGATATGCCCTCATAAACAATTTTAATTAATCTTAAGTGAATTTACTTAGGTAAGTGGTAAAGTAAGGAAAATGTTCCATAAACCCAATCTTTTAAATTAGATCAACAAGAAGTAAAAATAACCACAATTTATTAGAAGACTTACTAAGCAGCATAAAAATAAGTCACAACAAAAACAATATTTCAGCAGTGTAAATCATTTCACAAAAACCAATAAAGGAAATTCAATTTAATATCGACATTATTTTAAAGAACTCTTTAAGATTTAAACTTCAATAAAAATGGCCGAATTTAAATATTATAATACGTGTAAAGAAATATAATCCTATTTTAACTATTTAAGTTTATAGTGTATGTTTTTAAATACAAGCTTAATATAAAGTTTCACTTCAACAGTTTAGTTACAGGAACATGGTTAGAAGACGTGTCACTTTACTCAACAGGTGCAAGCTAGCCCTTGGTATTTTAGAAAAAACAATAGGGCTGGTAAGTAGGTCATCAACCAGTTGTATGGCTCATGCAGGTTTTATTGAGCCGTAGAACTTATTGGTGACCTACTTTCCAGCCCTATAACACAACCTTTTTGTTTTCACAACCTGTCGAATTTAATTTGAAACTGTTGAACTGCAGTCATCCCTAATTAAATACGTGTAAACACTATGTTCTAAATATTTCTAATCAAGAGATATTTGTCGCCGGTAAAATACAATTTGTTTTAATGAATCTTAGCAAAGCAATAGTTTAGAAATATCAGCTAGATGTTTTGGGAATTTTTTCCCCCATAAACAATACACAATCAACTCCAAGTTTTACAATACTAGGCAAAAAACAAAATGCTTGAAGTTTCCTAACACATAAAACACAACTGTTGCTTAAAGTTTAGTGTCAGCATTTTAATTATCTCTTAATGATCTCTCCCTTCTGTTCAAATTTAGTTTTGTTACAGCTAATTTAGTTTTAATTACGTATCATCAACTCTTTTGTGTTCAGCCTTTGAAAAAACGCGTAAATTACTGTCGTTTAGGTCTTTAGTAGACAACACAATTCCAAGCTGATTTAAATTAAAGCCAAATTTAAAAATAAAACGCTATCTGCTCTGTAGTTTTGAGCCACCAGGTTTGCTTGTTTGTTGGATACACACGCAACTATTTTTAAAACTCACACATACCTAATGTAATAAACGTTCGGACGTGAGAAACATGAAACTGTTACCGAATGTGTAAGTCTATTAGGTAATTTATCAGGGTCAAATTTACACACACACACACACACACATATATATATATATATATATATATATATATATATATATATATATATATATATATATATATATATACGGTATATAATATACCTGATTGTAGTACGTTGTATTCCAACACAACAAAGTTGCGTCCGTGTGAGTTCCCTTGCATTCTACCGAGGCTGGACCTGTTGCTAAAGATCAAAAGAACAAAATCCGCTGGACCAACACAAATTACTGAACGCTTCAACATGTTTATCACACGTATAACACGATTAGCTTTGTATTGTCGCGTGTTTAACAGCCTGTGATGCTGTTTATAGATGGCATACTCATCCGGTAATATAAAGGCTGAATTCAGATGAATGGTGCGATTTCTGTTGTCGTTCCCGACAACCTCACATTCAGGTTGGATTTTTCTATAGCGGTTACCGTTTGAATTACTAGTTATTAATCTTGAAATGTAATACATGTTTTCTTGTATTCCCCCAAAACATTTAATTACTTTGTTTTACCAGGCTATATAATAGCATGTGCTTGGTGTTAATGTGAATATTGTTTCACGAACTGTATTACTTTATCAGCTGATCTTGTACTTAGATATAGCGTACATTTTAGCTGATACATTTAGACATTTCTAATTGATATGAACCGTTTAAATATTTCAGTGGAACAGAAGCGCGTGAAAATGTTGCTGTTACACTGTGTAGCCTTGGTGGTCTTGTTTATCAACGGGGCACAGTCGGCTGACGGTAGGTTAACATGTAGACAATATTTAGTAACAAGTATTTTGTTGGCTAACGGTAGGATATGTAGACAGTATTTAGTTACAAGTATTTTGTAGGCTGACGATGTAGACAGTATTTAGTTACAAGTATTTTGTAGGCCAATGATAGGATACTATGCACACATTGATAAGTTTAAAGTACTTTAAAAATAGAAATTACGAGTACGTACTACATCAGTTTTATCTTTCATATTGTATTATATGTCAGAATCGGTATACGCAGTTTTCTTTTAATTCACTGATAGTTATGTAGTTAGTATAACCGTTTTTTACGAACGAATATTAAACAAATATACTATCAAGGATTTATTTTTAGCTATACAAGTTAAATAATAGAGTATTTCTTTCTTGAGCAATATTAGCCAACCTATCAAATTATATTTCTTGTACGGATACCATCTTACTTATCGAGTATTGTTATTATGTAAAGGTATCATTGAACTAAATGAGTATTGCTCTCTTGCGGCGATTCCAGACTAATAACCTATACCAAATAAGAGATAATACTCTTGTTGTAGCAGTGCCATCTTACTAATCGAGTATCATTTTGTTGTCGCGATACCAGATAACTGTCACGCAGTAGCCGATGTGGTATTGGTGCTAGACTCGTCTGGTAGTATCGGCCCCAAGAGGTACGCCAAGATGCTGGAATTTGTGACCAAACTTACCGAGAACTTCGTTGTTGGCCCTAAGGATGTTTTGTTTGGGGAGATCGTGTACAGTAAGAAGGCCGAGAAGTTGTTCGACCTGAGCTCTTACACAACACACGCAGATCTCTCTAAGGTAAAATTGATCTTTGTGTTAAAGCGGATGTTTAATTCAAATTTCTACTTGTTGTGCTTTGAAAATTGTATCGTACTATGTTCTTTTTATCTTTAAAAGTATCACTTTAAAAAAATAATTTTTTTTTTTTAAAAGTACGATGCATTTATTTATATCTAATATATTTTATATAATTTGATATTACCTAAATTTTACCAATACAAAATACACGAATAATGATTAGGCAAAACTACCACTTGTGTTTATCTTTTGTTGGCAATTAGAATTTTGTTGGACATGTATTGTATTGTATTTTGTTCTTCTTTAGGCCGTAATGAAAACACCGTATCACAACTTGTCAACCTACACGAATCTCGCCTTCGATCTTGTCCTATCTGAAGACATGTTCAGTTCTAATGCTGGGGGTAGGGACACGGCCACAAAGATTGCTCTAGTCGTCACAGATGGTCAGTCGGATAGACCTGCAGAGAGTAAGAAATTATCCTATAGCTTACCCTATAGGCGTATTACACGTAAATAAATTTAGTATCCATCTAAAAGTGGAGAAGCATTGATCGTGTGTGTGCAGTGGCGTAGGCAGGGGGGGGGTTAGGGGGGGTCATAACTCCCCCCCCCCCCATAGACCCCTCGGTATATATAAAAAGTATAAGGGGGGTGCAAATCGAAAGTTTGAGAGAGGGGGGGTGCAAATCGAAAGTTTGTCCCCGGGTAAAAATTGGAACCCCCCTTTGAGACGATCCTGGCTACGCCACTGTGTGTGTGGTATAATATAGAGTGAAATGAAGTAGAAATACGAAAAGCATCGACTGCTGTATAGCGCTTACAGTGGGCTGTGGCTGACAATTAAAATGTTTTTTTCCTGTATTATCATTTGTGTAGTTGTCAGCTTACAATATCTTCCCTATCTGAATCTACTCATTAACGCATGTTTCCACTCGATACCCAGCTGCGGCCGCCGCTAAAAAGCTGCGGGACAAAGGTGTGAACATCATGTGTATCGGCATCGTCAACGCCAACATGTCGGAGCTCCAGATTTGGGCAGGCAACCCCAACAACGTCTTTGAGGCCAGCAACTTTGATGACGCCCTCAGCGGTATCCTCAACAAGGTCACCACACGTACTTGTGAAGGTCAGAGGTTAAGGCTAGACTTATACTGTAACAACAGCGTACTTCAAGCATTTCTAGCATTTCTTTACCACAACAACACATAAAACACAGTACAACAAAATGATAAACTAGTTTTCTTATCATGTCACTTTAGTACTTTTTCCATCTCTTTAAAATTCGATTGGATATATAAATGATTTTAAATTCATTCGTATAAACCAATTAAAACAAAACAATGTTACTAAAAAGCAACTTTTTAAACTCCTATACTTAAACTTAACTAGTAATATTTATATTAAATTCTTATTTTTAGCGCAATTTCCATTCTGGAGAATTGCGTTTATTAACTCGTCATTTCTGGGAATGGATGGATGGATGAATGAATGAATGGATGAATGTGTGTCCGGGCTTTAAGTCGTATCTCCTCCTCAACGAAGCAATATCGATGACTAGTTCCAAAAGCAATTATGTTAAGCAAGTTACGAGAATGAGCATAGGCCATAAAAATTCCGGGTTTCTTTCATGTATTTCCCGTAAAAGCCAAAAAACCTCGAAAAAATGCAGTTTTTGGCCCATATCTCGGCAACCAGACCACTTAGCGACTTGAAACATGTACCAATCGATTCCTGCCATAATTTAGAACAATATTGCCGAAGAAAGTTTTCAAAAATATCCTCTCGTTCGGTCACAAATTTTAAAATTACATAAACACCTACAAACCGATCGCTCTTCTAGCTTGAACGCACCCCATCATTATACGTCAGAGCTATTTTTAGATAACATAAGGAAATTGCGCATAAATGTCACTAGACTTTTTTAATTAACTTGCGCGCCTACTGAACGTGATGGCGCAGCCATGGAACGCGATGACGCATCTATTGAACGTGATGACGCGTGTGGTGTGGTTGTATATACATGCCGGAAGTAGAGATCTATCATCTTAATGATTATCATGTTGATAATCAAGTTCAACTAACCAATGGTTTTAATAACCCTGCTCTTGATTTCAAGGTGCTTAGTTTAGTTAGTAGTTAGGTTTATTTAATAAAAAACGTTTTAATAACTAACCAATGGTTTTACTAACCCTGCTCTTGATTTACGCTACGACAGAGCTATTTTTAGATAACACAAGGAAATTGCGCTAAAATTGTCACTAGACTTTTTTTAATTACTTGTTTATTTTGTTTTCAGTGCCGAAAGAGGAAGAAGGTAAAACAGTTTCTTTATTTAATTAATAAGACTTTTCATATTAGATCCTAAAGTTAAACTATAATAAACACTTTTTTAAAGCATTGAGCTTGTTAACATTCCGAACAACGCAGTATATTCCTTGGATATTTGATACCGAATTTAGGTTTGACTTTATTCATCCTAAATTGTTCTTGTATCAGTACAAGCATGTAACGCGTATGTTCATACAATGTGTCCACAGAGAAAGGAGCCGAGGCTGATGTACTGTTTGTGTTAGATGTCTCCAGCGGTAGCGAAGCTAGTCTGCAGAAGCAGCTCAAGTTTGTTGCCCAGATCTCGGAGAAGTTTATCATTGGAGAAAGCGACGTCCGGTTTGGTGTGGTCACCATTGGGGATGACGCTGTCAAAGTCTTTGATTTAAATACCCACTCTAAACATGACGCTCTATCGCAGGTAATTAGTCATAGTCATTACTTTTAAATTATGCGTCGCTGATTAAAGACTAATCGATCAATCAGACAGACCGTCTGTACCGATGTCTTACAAAAAAGGACATTTCCTTTACCAAAGACGTGACACTTCAGCCAACACAGAATACGATTTTTGTCATTTGAATTTATATATATAAATAAATATATATATATATATATATATAAATATATATATATATATATATATATATATATATATATATATATATATATATATATATATATATAACAGGCTATAGTTACCATCAAGTACAAGAAAGGCGGGCTGTACCTGTCCAAGGGGTACGAACTCATCCTTAAAGAAGACCTGTTCGGCACCGTATTTGGCGGACGTGAGACGGCTACCAAGCTGGTCATTACCGTCACGGGAGGAAAGTTCCAAGACGCCGCTGCAGGTGTTTTTAGTCGTGCAGAACTGAGCGGAGTTTCCGCAATACGGAACCAAGTGTTTACCTATTCTTATGGCTTTAAGTTAAACTTGCAATAAATTTCAGAGTAATGAACAAAAGCACTAGAATAAAAAATACAGCGTAGTGAAAAAAAAACGTTATACAATAAACAACAAAATATGATGAAAACAACCAGTAGGTTAAAAAATTATGTATGACTCTTGTTTTTTTTTTTTTCAATTACCAAGGTAAAATTTCTATAATAACAAATTTCGAATGTTAAAACATTAATTGAAGAAAACGACCTAGTTTTGAAAGAACATAAACGAATCACGATAGTAATGTTTTCAAACTATCGTCAGTCACATATTAACTATTTTATATCTTAGAAAGTTACTGAAAAATAATTGTTGAATTAAATCTGTCCATTTGTATTTAAAGCCACCGCATCCGCCAATCTCCTGCGTATCAAGGGCTACCATGTGCTGGCTATCGCCTGGGGTAGCTACGTTCAGGATGATCTGGTAGCTGTAGCTAGAATTGAGAGCAACGTCTTCACGGCCAATACAGCGGACGACCTCGAGTCTATCAAAGTGCCAGTTGTCAAACGTTTAACAGAAGGTAAATTAAATGTACAACACAGGAAGTATTAGAGAAATAAAACTAACCATATAAGCCTAATTAGTAGAACTGTACTAAATGTTAAGAATTATACTGATTTCGAGAACGATAAAGTATTCAATGTAGATTGTTTCCAAGACCAGCATCCAGAGTTTAAAAATGTGTATGTTATGTATAGTCTAATTGATTTATGTATGCCTATATAGTTCGGTGTGTCAATTATTCTCATTATTTCCCTATTTAATATGTTGAAGGCTAACATATTCTCATCTGTATACAATGTGTTTTAGAAAAGGACGTCAAGGCCGATATTTAATATGTTGAAGGCTAACATTTTCTGAACTGTATACAATGTGTCTTAGAGAAAGACGTCAAGGCCGATATACTCTTTGTGCTTGACAACTCCGGAGCAAATGGACTCGTCCTGTTTAAGGCCGTGCAGAAGTTTATTTCGGAATTCTCCCAGAAGTACAGAATTGGAAACGACGACGTCCGCTTTGGGGCAATACTCGCTGGGGAGGAAGCTTCCAAAGTCTTTGACTTGAAGACCTACAACGATAATGCCGAGCTATCCAAGGTAATTCTTTAACTCCTTAAACTGTATTTACAAGCAACGAAAGTTTGATTATATGCAAAAACAATCCGACTTAATTACAAAAAATGTAAATCTTCAAATCTGTGTATAAATGATATACAAGTAAAGAATATCTATCTTATTTTACTTCGACTGTATAACTTATCAGTTGGATTACTTCATTACTAGAATATGTGCATACAATAAAGTTATTATTTAGCTGAGCACAAGTGCGCTTTGCTAAATCTTGTCATTAGTAACTGGTTTAAGTCGGTAGAAGGTCCCTGTGTGAAACAGAACTTAAAGAAAAATTTGATAACGGAAACGTAGTTGACACTGTTATGGCCGTACACTCACTTTCTAAAGGGATTACCTATAGGTCATCCGTTCACTTAACTAACATGTATTAGCGTATTAAATTTTTCTATAACTTTAATCATATTATAGACCTTAACATGCTAGGTTTATATTGAAGCCTACTTTTAAAAAAATAAGACAACACATTTATTTTTAAATGAACAGAAGTTATGAATATTGTAATATATTCTCCAGGCAATACTTGCAATCAACGGAAACGCCAGAGCACTTGTATTCAGCCCACAGAAAGCTTTCAATTTGATAACCACCAACGATCTTTTTGGAAAATCTGCAGGAGGGAGAGACGACGCCGAAAAAATTGTTATATTCTTCAACGGCTGCAGCCATCAAAACCCGGATGAGTGTAAGCCCTTTAAAATTTGGGCCAAGGCTAGCTTGATAAAACAAGTTTTACTCGCTTGTAGACTGTGGCGTCTTTAGAAATGTTATTATCAGCTATAAATAATTTTATCGTACATTACACATTTAGTTCAATCAGCTTATTTATACTTCAGGTTTTGAGTTCATAATTTAACGGCTGTTTTCACATTTTTCAGCCTCAGCCGCTGCTAAAGATTTGCGTGACCGCGATGTGCACATCCTAACGGTGGCTTATTCTGGCTCCAAGGATAGTCAGATTTCCGCTGTATCAGAGGTTCCAGAAAATATCTTTGCGGCGGAGTCTCTGCTAGAGCTGGACGCACAGAAGAAGTGGGTGATCAGACGTGTCAGGGAAGGTAACTTGTGATAAGAATTTGTAATTTTAGAAGCCGTTTCTTGTTTAGTGTAATTTTAGTATGTATTTTATGGCTGTAATTTTAAAATATTTTTTCTCGATTTTAGTAGTTTAAGAAGGCATTTTTAAAAATACAATACACACTCCGTATGTGTTTGAAATTAAATGGAATTACAAAAAAGATAGAACAACAATTGTAATATTATACATGTAATCATTTAACGTGTTACTATGGTGGTACTTTCTCTTATGCAATGTTCTAACTGATAACTAAAACAGAACAATCGCATCCTGTTTGCATAACATATTTTTTTTATCTCTTCTTTCAGTTACCAAACGAGAAGGTATTGTTAGATTTTACATTTTTTGGCTAGTGATTCAAGTGATAACATTGAGTTCATTAAACTAATATTTTAAATTAAAATTGTATTGTAATATTAATGTTAAACAGTGTATCGAATTTGCAATTTATGATACATAATATTATTTAACTTGACGCATATGGAAAATACAAATGAGAACTATTTTAATTATAAATTATTTAAACAGAAGAAAAGTAGAGGTTATTTTGATTCTTAAACATAAGATCACTTTAAATTACAAATTTTGATTTACGTAATGTAGTTATGAAATATGTAATAGTGTTCCATGTATGTGTTCACATGTGTACACTTTGCGTGGTTTTGTAGACTACAACTCCCAGTCAGACATTTTGCTACTCATCGAGTCGTCTAAGAGGATAGGCGAGACCAACTACAAGAAACAGTTGAGTTTCCTCTCACAGCTGACCGAACGTTTTGTTCTCGGCCCCAACTTTGCTCAGTTCGCTGGAGTCGTGTATGGCACTGAGCCCAAGAAAATATTTGACTTCAACACTTACAGCAGAAATAAGGGTTTGACTGAGGTAAATTATCTTTTTTTGACAAGGTTTTTGTCTGAGCACCTTGATATTTTTTAACAAGAATTGTTTACTTTATTTCAGCAGTTTCTAATCAATTTAGGTAAT
The DNA here is from genome assembly GCF_028476545.2 of Physella acuta. Lineage (NCBI taxonomy): Eukaryota > Metazoa > Mollusca > Gastropoda > Physidae > Physella > Physella acuta. The sequence continues at coordinate 108,843 of NW_026732109.1, read as the reverse complement.
ACTTATTTTAGAGAATACAATATTAAAAATATATGTATTTTAATTTTAGATTTAAGAACATTGATAATATAACATTTTTTTCAAAACTAAATATATTTTAACAGCCAATAATATGTTTTGTTTGACTGAGAGTTTGTAATTCAATAAACATAATGCATACCACGACTTGTTTGAAAACTCTGATTACAGCTTCTAACAATTCTGATATATTTTACACAATATTTTTAGGCCATTTTAAACGCAGAGTATATGAACTCAGATGGAACAGCCTTGGTCAAGGCGTTGGACTTTGTTTTAGAGAACGACATCTTTAGCAAATCACAAGGAAATAGGCCGACCGCATACAAGATACTGCTACTGGTGACATACGGCATTACCTATGACAGTGAAGCATGTGAGTCCATATATATTTCACATTTCCTTTTGATGTTAGATTACAGTTTTTAAATAAACTATTGTTAGCACTTAAAGTTTACTCGCTACTTGAATAATCATTCTTCCAACCCCTACATCGTTTTGTTATTTGATTTCCCATATTTTCCCACAATGAATCTCTGTATACAAAGTAACTCATTTTGTAAATGTGATATTTGTACATTTCTACACTTATACAGTGTTATATAATTTTGTTAATGTTACTTTTGAATGTACTTAAATTTACATAATATAAATGTTCGAATTGATTATAAATAGTTCTCTCTATTTACACAGTGATATGTTTTATTTTTATTTGATCTCATTATACTTCTATCTAAACGTTGTAGTTGTTTGATCGTCAATTTACAAACAAATGGTTGAATCCATTTGCGGTTTGAATTTCGTCCGTCTGTTTACAAACAAATGGTTGAATCATTTTGCGGGTTTGAATGTCGTCTGTTTACACAGTGAAGAAGCTAGGTGTGAGCGCCAAAAAGCTGAGGGAGAAGGGCATTCACGTGATCATTGTGGGGGTCAGTGGAGGCACAGACACGGAGCTGATCGCCCTGACAGGAAACAACAAAAATATCATCGCAGCTCCGTCGGTAGACGACTTTGATAAAATACAGAACGCCGTCATCACCCGCATCAAAGAAGGTGAGGACAAAATTAATTAAGTGTGTGCCTGTGTTATATTAAATGTGTCGGATTTTTAGCTAATTCGTTATTTCTTTTCTTTGTCACTAATATAGTTTAGCCTGTAGTAAAGCACATTGCGTTTTGATCTAATAAATATTTCATAAATTATTTTTCTCAAATAAGTAGATTTTAAAATATATAGGCTTATAATTCACGCGCAATGGGTACCGATGGCTAGTATATTATAGTAGCAGTAATGCGTAAATATTACCAGTGTGTAACCGCAATAATTTAATATAGGAGAATAGCAGGGTAAAAATGATAGATTTATATTATAATATTGTAACATTCATATAGATATGCAAATTTTAGATGTCTCTGTTAGAACAATTAATATTTCCTCTTAGATTATAAAGTTTGTTTTACGCGTTAAGTAAGTGTTGCCATTAATTAAGCAATAGCTACAGACTAACGTTCTAAATTGTGAAGTAATGTTTTCAATGTTTTCCTGCAGCCCCTAAAGAGAAACCAGTTGGTGAGACTGAGGTTGATATTGTTTTCCTCTCGGAGTCCTCCAAGTTTATCACCGAACCAAACTTCAAGAAACAGCAGAAATTTTACTCCGACATCACCAACAGCTTTATCCTGGGGGAGAAGAACGCTCTCTTCGGGGCTGTCTCCTATGGTGATGATGTCAAGAAGGCGTTTGACTTAAAGACATACGTGCTACACAAGCCACTCTCAGAGGTTGTCCAATCTGTTATATATACGTGCACCTATCTCTAATTAAGCTGTAAATGTTACAACCCTTCTTCATTTGCCTTTGTTTTTTTCATAATTTACATTTAATGTGTGATATACTATGGCCTAATTCTTACACTACCGGAATTTTTTAAATGTTGTGTTCTAATTGTTTCATGTGCTATTGTAACATATTGAATACACATATAACACCTGTGGTGATAAAACATGTTTTAACCTGCGTGATTTTTTTTTTACTTTTTCAGGCGATCAATTCAATCGCCTACCAAAAAGGGGGCGTCAACCCCGCCAAGTTGAATGATCTGATCACCACCAATGACGTATTTAATGCCAAGAATGGCGGGAGACCTTCAGCTCCTAAAGTTTTTGTCGTCCTTATCCATGGGCCCTTACAGAACCCTGCAGGATGTAAGACAGTATATGTTGTCATCGTTGGTGCTACCGTAACTATGTGAAGTTCACTTGTTAACTATTTATGCACATGTATATTTGGTTAATTCTTCATGACATCTTATGTAAAACAATTGTGTATTTAAACACATTAGGAATTTTCGCTTTGTCCTAATGAAAGATTGGTATCGAATGCAACGTCTTGTTAAACTTCAAGAGTAATTTAATCGATCCCCGGGCCAACACAGAATACTTGAATAGCTATATGTTAAGGGGATACAACTCTGCTGCCTACAAATAGGATTAGTTAAATACATAGTTATCCAACATTGGTTGATTGGAATAATCAATAGCTTGATGAAGTATTTTGTAACACCTAATTGAACAACAATCCCTTTTAATAATTTATTTTATCTTATTTTATCTTATCTGCAAAACATGTGTAGCAATGTATGTATAACAGAGTTGTACAGATTTATATAGCATTTAATCAGCGATCAAATATTTTTTTTTGTTTTGATGCGTTTAGTTGCAACCGTTGCTAAGGCGATTAGGCAGAAAGGCATCATCATCATCACCATCGGACTCCCTGACGCTAAGGACAATGAACTCCTGAACGTGGCTGGGGACGAGAAGTACATAATCAAGGCCAGCTCCATTGACCAACTGGACATCATTAAAGAGAAAGTCATCAACAATATCCGTGATGGTTTGTGACTATTTTAGCAATTTTTTAATTTGCTTTTTAATTTTAATTAAATACATAAATTGTTTTTTCAATTTATTAAAATAAATAACTCAGAAGTCTGCATTTTAAATTATGCATATATAATATTATATATGTATGTATATATATATATATATATATATATATATATATATATATATATATATATATATATATATATATATGTATATATATATATATATATGTATATATATGTTACATATATATATATATATATTATATATATATATATATATATGTTACATTTACTTTCTTTTTCTTTTTTTTCACAGCGCCTAAACCAGCAGGTATTATTACTAAATGCAGTAAATTTGCAATGACTCTAATAAAGCGATGCTTTAATTTAAGGATCGTGTGATTAAGTAAAATTTAATTACAAGAACTTCATAAAGGTTTTATGATATTTCTAATTTACACAAAGTATTTTATTTCACACGATTTTTGAAAAAATATTAATACAATTAATAACTTATTTTAAAATTTATTCTTTTCGATAAAACTTTAATTTTTAAAAAATCCAGTCGTCTGCAAAGCCGCGGCTGCTGACGTCATCCTTGTCATCGACTCGTCTGCAAGTATTGGGGTGGACAACTACAATAAACTGCTGGATTTCATCTCCAAACTGACGGAAGGTGTCACCGTGGGGCCTAATGACTTCCTGTTCGGGTCTCTGGCATTCAGCTATGGCGTCTACAAACAGTTTGACCTCAGGTCGTACTCGGACCGTGCCACATTGTCTAAGGTGATCTTTTGTACACAGATTATATATATATATATATATATATATATATATATATATATATATATATATATATATATATATATATATATATATATATATATATATATATATCCTAATATATAAAAGACCATGTAAATATGTAACCGGAAAAGTGTTTATACTTTTTACAAGAACTCATTTAACAATGACGTCGCTGAATGTTTTCACTAGGAAAAGAGCATGAAACGAATGACGTCATCTTCCGAGTTTCGAAAAAAATAAAGAAATGAACTATTTCATTCAAATATGATAAATCTACGTACGCTATGAAATCTAGATCTATACAGTACAATTTTCTCGACCTAAACTTATAAAATTTACTTTATGTATTTAAATTCTAGATCTCTAGATCTAGATCTAGATATTCTAGATCTAGACTAGATAATCTACGCACAAAACAAGACTAGACTTAAAAGCTAATACCTAGATCTAGATCTTGATTTAGACTCTATCTACTCTAGAATCTATTCCAGTAATATTTTCAGGCCATAATTATATTTTGTATATGTGAATCTTCCGATTTTAGACTATAAAGAAAGGGACTACCTCATTCAAATTTGATTTAGATCTAGAACTATAGATCTACTCATCGAGACGTACGCTATGTAATATATACAATTTTATCGGTCAAACTAATACAAATTACTTAAAAACAACATAATGACCATTGAAAAGCCAGATTTTTAACGGAATCATTTAAGTCACTTAATCGGTGTGTGCCTGTGTTATGTTTTTTAGCTAATTAGTTATTTCTTTGCTTTGTCACTAATATCGTTCAGCGTGTAGTAAAGCACATTGCGTTTTGACCAATAACTATTTCATAAATTATTTTTCACAAACAAGTACAACATTTTAAAATATATAGGCCTATAATTCACGTGAAACTGGTACCGATGGCTAGTATATATATATATATATATATATATATATATATATATATATATATATATATATATATATATATATATATATATATATATATATGGAGTTATGTTTTGATATACAATTTATAAATACTTTACTTTTATGGATATAAAATTAAAAAAAAATTATAAAATAAAATAATCCTTCTTTTAGAATTAGTGACTTGTTATATAACATTCAATTTAAATATATTAATTGATGAACATACTGTAAAAGTCTTGGTAAAATAGAACAAGCCAACATAATGCATGATGTACACTGGTTATATTTAATAGGCTGTACTGAGCACCAAGTACTACAAGGGAGGGACAAACACACACAGTGCATTGAACTTCATCAGCAGAGAGGATATGTTCTCCTCTGCCAATGGGGGTCGTGACATTGCCACAAAGTTGGCTATAGTGTTTACAGACGGCGAGTCTGCAGACACAGTTGCAAGTAAGTTTATTGTCTACATTAAAAAAAAAACATTGTATCTCTATCTAAATATCTTAAAAATAGAATATCACTTCAAATTATCTCAAGACAAAGTGTCTCAGGACATCATAATGAATATGATCATTTGAATAAAGTAACGTTAAGTTCAAAATGAAATACAACTATATATGTCTGTGTGATGTTGTATAGCATCACAAGCAGCCAAAGCTCTGCGAGACAAAGGCATTAAGATCATCAGTGTTGGCATCGCTAAGGCCAAGGACCAGGAACTGTTGGCTATAGCAGGCAACCAGAACAATGTCTTCAAGGCGGAGACTTTTGATGCGCTGGACTCGATCAAAAGCAGTTTAGCTGGGCGAGTCTGTGAGGGTATGTATCTTTCAATACTTAATTCACGTCGCTACGTTAATACACATGCAATATATATATATATATATATATATATATATATATATATATATATATATATATATATATATATATATACACACTAAACGTACTGTTTACTAATTATTAATATTTCCGTTTTGCGGACAACCTGGGATTTTTATAGTCATTCAGTGAAATAGGCGCATCCGCCGGCGCTTGGACTGGGTGAGATTTGGCGCCACGGCCTAAACTGATAGCTCTATGCGTTTATGTTTGCATTTAAGTTATGTTATGTTATGAGTGTTGTGTTTGTTTTTTCGTTTTTGTTTACATTTTGTTGATGTTTTCATTTGTGTTTTTATTTGCGTTTGTTTTTTCTTTTGTGTTTGTGTGTTGCATTTGTTTTTTCTTTAGTGTTTGCATTGTGTTTGTGGGTGTTTTTGGGTTTAGTTTAGTTTTGGTCCAAAGTTTGTACATTTAAACAAGATTCACCGTGGCGGAGCACGGGTATGCAGCTAGTATATATCTATAATATAAGCGGGCTGGCAGTGTGTCAGTCATTCCGTCATCGCTCTAGATTTTGGAACCATAAAAATAAACATCGCACCATGCAGTGTTTTTCAGTGCATCGCATTGTCTTATTATATGTAATAGATTAGGGTTTGTTTATATAACGACATAAAATTATTTTATAGTTGCCACTGTTTTTTTCTCTTTTGCATAACGTAAAGAAAATATTAAGGGGATATGCGTGGCAAAAATCACAAAATTTCTTGATTTTCCTCATGATGGGTTTCTTGCACTTTTGTATATTTCGTCCATGTTTGGTGTACATTACACCACGGGGAAGGGGAGAAGAGAAAGTTGACAGACATCAGTTAGAGCTTTTCGCCATGTTTTAAAATGCTATATTGTTTGATATGCAAAATTAAATTTTAGAGATGTTTATAAGTTACTGATTTGGTTGCTATATCGCCATATAAAAACATCATAGATGCAGCCGTTTTGATAATACATTGATGTACGAGTGGTGCTTGCGGGTTGATGTGGCTAGGACAGGGGTCGGCAACCTGCGGCTCGCGAGTTGCATGCGGCTCTTTTGACGTCCAGATGCGGCTCTCCAACTCCTTGCACAAATATTAATAGTTATATATTTTATTTTTTACTGGACGGTGGGGTACCACTTTACTCTGCGTTAGGATGGAAGATAATCCTGGTGAGAACCAAAGGGAGGAAGCGAACGATGCAAGTTATTCAAGCCCAAATCCAAGCCAGTTAGTCGGCGTTTGCCGTGTTGATGACTGACTGACTAATGGGAGACACCCCCTGATTTTGCCCCCCCCCCCAAAGAGATGCATGGAAGAAACTCTGAATCAAATACCGAATATTGAACTAAAAATGTTGTGGCTCTTTAACAACTGGGAAAATTTATAAATTGTAACTTTTGGCTCTTGCGTATCAAAAGGTTGCCGCCCCCTTTGCTAGGAGAATGATGTTGAGTTAGGTGTGGATCGGTACAGTGTTTGATTTTTTCAGATTGCTGTTCATGTGTCGGAAGGTCTATTTTATGGTGGTCGGCGCTGTTATTTTAATGTATTGAATTCTCATTTATTAAACTATGTCTCTCTTAAAACCCTTCCAAAAATACATGAAGATTACAATTTCGCCAATTTTTTTAAACAATCCTTATAAGCACTCCTTAAAGAAAAATAATGATGCAGTCAACTGCTCATTCATTTTGCTTTATTTGCTTTAAGGGGATATGCAAGTGTAGCACTATAGTATAACAAATCATTAAATCTCTGTTCCCAAGTTGGTACATTTAAAAAAGTTTTAACGTGGCGGAGCACAGGTATGCAGCTAGTATATATATATATATATATATATATATATATATATATATATATATATATATATATATATATATATATATATATATATATGTATATATATATATACAGAGAGAGAGAGAGAGAGAGAGAGAGAGAGACAGAGACAGAGACAGAGACAGAGACAGAGAGAGTGTGTTACTTTTAAATCAAAGTCAGGTAGAATTAATTACTAGGCTTTTTGCTTTAAAATAATTTTAAATTTCCTCATTTCCTCTAGCGATTAATTAAAATTCATTAATTAATTTTCAGTCCACTCTCAAGAACAAGGTAACCATTTCAAATCAACTATTTTATAACATTGATTTTTATTCACATGACTTTTTGGTGTACTGACTACAAGACATGAAGTTTTAAAATAGAATTATTGATTAATAATATATTAAAGTTATATTTCATATTTTAACTCAGCTTAAAAAGTATAACTTATAATTCTTGAATATATTTTTTTACATGTAGGCATATATACCTATTTACCAGTTATTTTAAATTTACTGTTTAAAACTAAATAAATCATCATTCGCTACATATTTAGCGATATAGTTATTTTATCACAAAACGTAATAGAAATGCATAATGTCGTCCCGTATTTATACTAACGTAAAAACTTACTTTCTTTTCCATTTTCAGACAACACAGAAGTAGGTGAGTATCCTTTACCACTTTTTATATTTAAAAAATATTCATTGTGATTGTCTGAATTTACTTTTTCAAAATTAAGTCACGTATTAACTTAATGGATGCAACTAAAGTCTATTTATTGAAACGTGACATTACTCTGTTTATATAATGCAACTTATCAAATTTATTTCAACAGTGTAAACATACTTAAATGACGATAAGATTTAGTTAAATATTTGAAAACAATATAAGAGCACTAGCTTATAAAAATCTAAATTATTCTATGATATATTAACTAAACCTAAATGTAGAATACCAATATTAGACCAACCGTATGATTTTTCCCACGTTTTGTTTATCTTGCTTTCGCGTCTGTTTGTTTGGTTCTCCAATCAAATCTTGCGATCGATATTTCGGGCACTTCCCAGTTAGCTAGCGCGCTGCAATTTTCAGGGAAGCTTTGTTTCCGATGACCATAGAATATTCAATTGTTATTATTACTAAATTGATCCATGGAAACATTTTATTGAGCATTCTAGACCGCTATATAATTGTAGTAAAAACGTGGGGAAAAGGGGACATAACCCAGTAACTGTAATTTGATGGAAACAAGGTTCGGTACTCTCCCTCTTTGCTTAATGAGTAGTGTTCACGCGGTGTTTGTGTACAAACAACCGTAACAACTGGTGGCCAGTATGGGGGAGACGATATGGTCGAGTGGTTGGGCACACGATTGCTATCCCACTCGACACGGGTTCAAATCTATGTGTTCTAGTCAGTAACGTATTCACACAACGTGTTTTTTACGAGTTGTCTTTTTACGAGTTGTCTTCGTTTACCCAAAAAAAAAGTGAAAAGATAAAATCGATAGCAAGATTTTAATGCAAACAAACAGACAAAGACTAAAAAATAGAAAATAATAATCATTAAAAAAGTTTTAAAAAACCCACGTTTTCTGAATGAACTAAAAAGTAGAAAATAAATGCTATACATCACAATAATGCAAGCGATCACTCTACTATAAGCGATCAAAAACGTGGGAAGCCGTGATTTTCTTACAGTTTCTAATACTGTTGACTCTCTACAAGCTCCCTAATAAAAGTCAATAGTATTATCTAATCAATAGTAATATAACTTTTACTTCGGCGCCCCACGTGGGTTTTTAAAAACTTTTTTTAATGATTATTATTTAAATTCTGAACCCAGGCTACATTTAACATAGATGCATAATTTTGTATTTTATTCTTACTCCAACAGATAAATGTGACGCGTTCGCTGACTTCGTCCTCTTGCTCGACTCATCTGACAGCATCGGTAAAGACAACTACATCAAGCAGCTCAACTTTGCAGCAGAGCTGGCCAAAGCCTTCAAACTTGGACCCAAAGACGTGCAGTTTTCAGCCAGCATCTTCAGTGACGTGGTCAAGAAACTCTTCAACTTGAATCAGTACAACAGTCAGGACGCTTTGAGTAAAGTAAGCATTCTCGTGCATTGCCCCTGTATAAATATATATACATATAATTATATATATAAATATATATATATATATATATATATATATATATATATATATATATATATATATATATATATATATATATATATATATATATATATATATATATATATAAGTAGTATATTAGGTCCCTTTTTGGTAGTATGGGGGATGCGGATGCGGATGCGCAGGCGCAAAGGATATATAGGAAAATACTCGGGATTCGGAGGGTGAGGCGGGACAACGAGATATAGTAAAATACTCCCCCACCTGGGGGAGCAGGATGGGAGGGTGGGTAAGCCGGCGGGACAATGACATATAGTAAAATGCTCCACATCCTGGCGTTTGGGGATTCAGATGGGGATGGGGATGGGGAGGATGCGCAGGGGGATGGGGATGGGGAGTAGGTCAGTAGGTCAGGTGTGGGTGTGACCATCTTACGTAATCACCGCAGGTGACCTAGTTATGTAATTTTAGTGAGTTTTTAATGAGTTTTAATGAGTTTTTAATGAGATTTTATTTGTTTTTTTTGTTTTTAGTGAGTTTGTTTTTATTAACTAGTTACGTAATTTGATTATTTGTTTGATTTTAATTGATTTGATTTTAATTTTTAATTTTAATTTAATTATTTAGATTTTTAAAATTTTAATTTTTAAAATATTATTTTTAAAATTTTTAAAATTTTAGAATTTTATTTTTTTAATTTTAAATTTTATATTTGTTTATTTGTTGTTTTTTAATTAGTTTGATTTTAGGTGATTTGATTTTAATTTGTAATTTTAATTTTTAAAATTTTAATTTTTAATTATTATTTTTAATTAGTTTGATTTTTTAATTTTTTTAAATTTTTAAATTTTAAATTTTTATTTTTTAATTTTTTTTTGTTTATTTGTTGTTTATTTGTTGTTTATTTGATTGGTTTGATTCATTTTGTATGTATGTTGTTGTTTAAAATAAGCGAGTAGCGCTAACGTATACAAAAATAGAAAATTCTTTGCATAGGGCCTGACTTAACGACAGCTGCTAGTCATTAACGACACCTGGCACGTATCGACCCGCCAGCGAAGTTTTTCCTTTTGACAGAGACCGTGCTGGGATGAATGGGTTTTCTCGGTCGTTTTGACAGCGCAGGTTGATTAATGGTGGTTTACTGAATGCATTGGAAAAGGGAACACCATAGGGGGTATTGTGATAAATGGGAATGCGCTAAGTGCTTCTCCGCGAAGTATTTGCCAACATGCGACAGCTGCTGCCACACCTTCCACTAACAGTTATACGTAAAGTGTCATAGGTTTTTTGATCGAGTAAAGAAATAATGTTGATCGACCCGCGTCGACCTCGTGTGTTGGGCGCCACACTTAACGGAGGCTCTAGAGCTTTTTTCATTACCTTGTTTTTAAGTTTTCTTGTACTAGACTTATTTTAATTTTTTATTTTTTCATCATCTGTTAACTTTAATGTTCTATACCTCTATATATTTAAATACATTTTTTTATTCAACCGAGTTTACTTTCCCTAACGTAAGTACAGGTAAAGGCGGGTTTCCCATAGATATGTAATGAATTAAGCCTTTTGACTATGACTTGTTGTCCAGGTGTTGACATTATACACGTACACACATTGAAAGAGTGTTTTCCAAAAAGGGTCACCATGCCATTGTCATTTTCCCAGCGGGGTTTATTTTAAATGCACCCCGTGCGCTCTTGTTTATATTTTAAAAGACGTGTGGCGTGTCGTCCCCACGTGTCTTCCCTAATAGAGAAACGAGAGGAAAGACAACTGTTCTAAATTTAGAACAGCCTTATTTACAGCCACGAGTAACGGCCCCTATGAAAAAAATTCTCGTCAGAATCCTTAACTAAACATTCAATTTCTTTAACAAGTTAAAAATAATTTAGGAAGACAAGGGTTAACAACATTATACACCACCCTTTTTGTTTTCTGTGACGACAAGGCACGATACACTTTTGTATTGTATGTCTCAGGTAGAGGGGTGGGATATTTTTTCTTTGTAAGCGTGTTGTAAACAATGGGTAGAGGAGGCGATTACTAAGTAAGAGGGGAGAGAACGTGGTTTGCATCGCGATATTTGAAAACATGGCGATGTTTAACCTATGCTTACAGATCTCAACCAAAAAAAGGCAATGAACCTAGAAGGAAGACGAATATATATATATATATATATATATATATATATATATATATATATATATATATATATATATATATATATATATATATATATATATAAATATATATATCTTAGTCTTGTAGCAGATTACCTTCCCACGTTCGCTTTAGTATTACAGTTTTCATCAAACTTCTTTTTGACTTGAACTTCTTTAATTTAAGAAGGTTTACTTATACATAAGACATTACGCCTAATTACAATTTTTATTTTTACCACTGAACGTATTTTGTTTTTCTATAGCTTGTATTGTCATCTTAATTTTTGATCACCTTAGTAAAAAATTGCTTAAGATTATAAACTTCAAGTTTTAAAAAACAACAACGTTATAATACGACGTGTCTACATTTAAATTTCACCAAAATAATTACGTAAAAACTAAATATGATATGACGTTAGCATACATAGCATTCAATCAAATCACTCCCATTAATCACCATACCCCCTATGGTGTTCCCTTTTCCAATGCATTCAGTAAACCACCACTAATCAACCTACGCTGTCAAACCGACCGAGAAAACCCATTCATCCCTGCACGGTCCCTGTCAAAAGGAAAAAACTTCGCTGGCGGGTCGAAACGTGCCAGGTGTCGTTAATGACTAAACCAATCAAATAAACAACAAATAAACAACAAATAAACAAAAAAAATAAAATTTAAAAATAAAAATTTATAATTTAAAAATTTAAAAAATTTAAAAAATCAAACTAATTAAAAATTAATTATTAAAAATTAAAATTAAAAAAATTAAAATTGCAAAATTAAAATTTAAAAAATTAAAATCAAATCAATTAAAATCAAACTAATTAAAAAACAACAAATAAACAAATATAAAATTTAAAATTAAAAAAAAAATTAAGATTTTAAAATTTTAAAAGTTTAAAAAATAATATTTTAAAAATTAAAATTTTAAAAATCAAAGTAATTAAATTAAAATTAAAAATTAAAAACAAATCAATTAAAATTTTAAAAAAAATAATCAAATTACGTAACTAGTTAATAAAAACAAACTCATTAAAGACAAAAAAAAACAAGTAAAAACTCATTAAAAACTCATTAAAATTACATAACTAGGTCACCTGCGGTGATTACGTCACAAGGTCACACCCTCACCTGACCTACTGACCTACTCCCCATCCCCATCACCCTTCGCATCCTCCCCATCCCCATCCCTATCCGCATCCCCATCCGCCAGGATGTGGAGTATTTTACTATATGTCGTTGTCCCTGCGGCTCCTTTACCCTGCGCCTGCTCCTTCACTCTCCACCAGGTGGGGGAGTATTTTACTATATGTCATTGTCCAGCCGGCTCACCCACCCTCCCATCCTGCTCCCCCAAGTGAGGGAGTATTATACTATATCTCTTTGTCGTGCCTCACCCTCCGCATCCGAGTATTTTCCTATATATACTTTGCGCCTGCGCATCCGCATCCCCCATTCTACCCAAAAGGGACCTAATAAACTACTTATATAATGTGGGTGTGTGTATAATGTGTATTTTAATTACTTCCTATAGTAAGTTCTACTTTTTTTTTTATTACCACACGTATCATATTGTGACTCGTATCAAATTGTGACACATATCAAATTGTGACACCTACTACATTGTGTCACCTATCAAATTGTGACTCTCCTCCAGGCCTTTTTGGCAGCACCCTACATGCAGGCTTCCACAAAAACCCACCTTGCTTTGAACGAAATCGTTGACAAAGATTACTTCGGCGTTGCTAACGGTGGGCGTACAGACGCTAAGAAAGTTGTCATTCTGATGACCGATGGTAGATCTTACTCTACCCTAAGTAGTAAGGTTTTTTGTTGTTTTGTTGTTTTGGCGAAATTGTATATGTGCCTTTCAATTTAATTTTAAAAGCAATGTTTTTTTTAGAACGCTTACTATTTAAAAAAATATACTATTGATATAAAATGTTCTTTTAATTACACTTTTAAAAAATCATCATTGAAATGTCAAATTATATATACTATTATAAATCAGCCGTTAAAATGTTAAGGCAGTAAAATCAAAAAAGTCAATAATATAAACATCAATATTAAAAATAGATACTTAATTAAAAAACATTACCTTTTCTGTTATTTAAAAATCTAATGTATGTGCACTCCTTTAACTCTCAATAAAAGAGATCAACATATTGTTTTTAATCCTTCGATTTCTAAAGCTACAAAAGCAGCCAAGCGTGTCAGAGATCTAGAGGCGACCATCATCACTATTGGCATTGCTGAAGCCGTAGAATCTGAGCTGTTGACAGTAGCAGGTGACCCAAGCAACGTTTTTAAGGCCGCGACCTTCGACATGTTGGACAAAATTAAACGAAAAGTTTCACAGCGTACATGCCAAGGTGAGCTTAGTACCTGCTATAGTATGCACGAGAGTACATGCTAACATATGAACATAGAGTACCTACTAGCATATGTACATAAAGTACCTGCTAACATATATGTACATAAAGTTCCTTCTAACATATGTACATAAAGTGCATGCTAATGTATGCACATAAAGTACGTGCTGACTTTATCACATAAAGTACCTGCTAACTTGTGCATATAAAGTACCTGCTAATGTATGCACTTACAGTACGTGCTGACTTTATCTTATAAAGAACCTGCTAATGTATGAACATAAAGTACCTGTTAACTTGATCATATAAAGTACTTGCTTTTGTGTGACCTTAAAATGACCTAACGATAACTATAAAATCTAGGAAATGATATGTGGTGTTTGTCATTTTAATAACGGCAAAACTTTGACATGTTATGGAAACTACAGTATTTAATCCTATATAATTGTTTTGCACGATTTATGTCCTCAAATAGTAGATTTCGATGATGTTTTTATTTAAGTATCGTTTTATCATTTATTTATTTTTCTTTCACAGTACAAACAGAGGTTGTAAGTAAGTCATTTATTTCAGTAACCATGAGCAGACAATTATTTTAATATATGTAACCAATGTAGCTTGAAGCAACACTCTTTTTTTCCACACGATGGTAGGTTCGATGATTTTATTAAGTACAGCGATAAGCCAAAAACTAAAAACCCAACAGACCTCCAAAGTCTGTAAAGAAATAATAAATAAAGGTTAATCATCACAATCATCTAGTCTTTCTCTCCAATAATCTAATAACGTACATTCGTACTCTACAACCCAAATTATCAACTAACAACACACAACATTCACAATTCATACACACCATTCACAATGTATCCACTAACAATGACAGCTAAGCACAATCTTACTCACCCTTAAGTCCGGTCACAGTAAACACGTCCGTACTGGTTTCTTCTAACGTGGTTTGGATTTACAACTCGTACCACGACCAAAGTCTAGTCCTCCGTCTCTCGTGTAGCTTCTGGTTATAATGTCCGGTCGTGTGTCCATGGGTCCGTATTTATTAGCTGCCCCTGGAATCTGCCAATATTCCTGAATGTCGATAAGTCATGTCCTATCTGTCAAAGTACCAGTCCGACTTCCCCGTACAACACTCTCAATGTCGTCCCGTGCGACGTAAATTACCTGTTGATGCTACTCACGGCCCCGCACCCCGTGGTCAGTTCCAGATATTTTATGGGGGCGATGGCCGGTGGTTCGCTACTAAACGCCGCAGATGTCCAGATCTAATCGATGCCTGACCAGCGTTTCCGGTATAGTTATGGTGCTAGCCATTTTGGCCCAGCAAGTACGGTCACTCTGGCCACGCCCCAGTTGATAAATGGGTACTGGTAATGTCGGTCAAGTCCGCGGGTGGTTGAGATGTCCCCACCACTATTGGTCGTAACTTCCCCTAGTTACATATATTTTTTAATTAAGATTAAAAATTATGTGTAATTTATGTGTTTTATGTATAGATTGAATTATTATAGTATATTCGAAATAATTGTTGAGAATGTAACTTCAACTCTGTACATAACTAATTTGTATTTAAACCGCAAATAGTTAAACGTCATCTAGATTAATACTATTTTACTTGTTTCAAATTAGTTTATTTTAGCAGCATTCTATTTTTGTTAGACCTAGGAGAATTTAGAAACTGAAAACCTAGTACTTGCTTGTTAAATACAGCTGTTAATGATTAATCACTATTTTAACAAAATCCTTTTCAGAGCCCACCGCTGGTAACTACAATTCTTTTTTTAATTCTTACATGTTTTCAAATGATTAAAGAGTTTTCATTTTCAAGCGAACTAGATTAAAATACGTATTATATATTTTTATTTTTTAAATCAATAGTTATTAATATTAAAATTGTTTTGAAAATTAAAGTATTTTAATTAACCACAATTTATATTCAAATTAACCATTTTTATTTTTATTCCATTTTCTCCACCGTTTAATGGAACAGATGATTCAGGTAAACGCGATTAATGTTTGTTTATTTTATTCTTGTGGGGCTATTACGCCTATTCGTAGTTATTGGCAAAATATTTACCAGTATTGATTTTTAGGAATTAAAAGTTATAATTTAATTAATTTTCATTTTAAAACAATAGTAATTATATTGCTTTTCTATCTAAATACAGAGTTGTTAATTAATGATCGCAAAATATTTTTGTAATATCATACTAAAATTTATATAAAAGTAGTATGAAAATGAATAATTTAAATTATATATTCAATTTGTAATGAAATATTTGAATCTTTAACATGTTTTAAAAATTGCATTGAGAAATGCTATAATATTGCTTGTTAAAATCTTTAAAATTTGCATTGAGTAATGATATTCTAGTTGCATGTTTTAAAATGTAAAAAAAAAATGTTCATCAAAAACGTTTTAATATCAAGCTTTTGTGTACTTATGCACTAAAAAGCAGAAAAAAAATTGTAGACTACTATATAATAACTATTATATTATGTCATTTAAACAACAATTAATAACTCATTTTAAAATCTGATTCTTTTCGCTAACTTTTATTTTAAAAAAACTTACAGTCGTCTGCAAAGCCGCGGCTGCTGACGTCATCCTTGTCATCGACTCGTCTGCAAGTATTGGGGAGGACAATTACAATAAACTGCTGGATTTCATCTCAAAACTGACGGAAGGTGTCACCGTGGGACCTAACGACTTCCTGTTTGGGTCTCTGGCATTCAGCTATGGCGTCTACAAACAGTTTGACCTCAGGTCGTACTCGGACCGTGCCACACTGTCTAAGGTGATCTTTTGTACACAGATTATATATATATATATATATATATATATATATATATATATATATATATATATATATATATATGATATAATTATGTTTTGATATACAATTTATGAATACTTTACTTTTATGGATATAAAATAAAAATACACAATTATAAAAAAAATAATCCTTCTTTTACAAGTAGTAACTTGTTATATTACATAATAATTTAAATATATTAATTGATGAACATACTTTAAAAGTCTTGGAAAAATAGTACAAGCCAACATAACGCATGATGTACAATGGTTATGTTCATAGGCTGTACTGAGCACCAAGTACTACAAGGGTGGGACTAACACACACAATGCACTAAACTTCATCAGCAGAGAAGAAATGTTCTCCCCTGCAAATGGGGGTCGGGACTTTGCCACAAAGTTGGCTATAGTGTTTACAGACGGCGAGTCTGCAGACCCAGTTGCAAGTAAGTTTTTTGGTTACACTAAAAACAATAAACATGTTATCTCAAACAAACAATCTAAAGAATAGAATATGAGTTCAAAACAACTCTAGACAAAGTTTCTCAGGACAAAATTATATGTGGACAAAACGCGTCTGCACAAAGTATTTCAAGTACAGATATCTTACCAATAACATCTTTTAAAAGCCTTCTCCACCTTTCAGGATGGGGAGTTTAAAAAGTAGGCGAGACCCCTCGTTTACTATTTATTATTTTAAAAAGGTTTATTAAATGTACAACCTCTACCAAAATCTGCTTCTTTATGAAATCTTAATTACTTACATGGTTTGCATTAGACAATAATAAAGTATAATGAATATGATCATTTGAATAAAGTAACGTTAAGTTAAAAAAGAAATACAATTATATATGTCTAGTTAATGCTGTTTAGCATCACAAGCAGCCAAAGCTCTACGAGACAAAGGCATTAAGATCATCAGTGTTGGAATAGCTAAGGCCACGGATCAGGAACTGCTGGCTATAGCAGGCAACCAGAACAATGTCTTCAAGGCGGAGACTTTTGATGCACTGGACTCAATCAAAAACAGTATAGCTGAGCGAGTCTGTGAGGGTATGTATCTTTTATACTTAATTCACGTCATCCATTAATACATATGCAATATATATATATATATATATTATATATATATATATATATATATATATATATATATATATATATATATATATATATATATATATATATATATATATATATATATATAAAGAGAGAGACAGATACAGAGAGAGTGTGTTACTTTTAAATCAAAGTCTGGTAGAGTTTAATTACTAAGTTTTCGCTTTACACTAATTTTATATTTCCTTTTCTAGCGATTAATTAAAATTCATTATTTAAATTTCAGTCCACTCTCAAGAACAAGGTAATCATTTCAAATCAACTACTTTATAACATTGATTTTTATTCACATTGCTTATTGGTGTACTGACTACAAGACACGAAGTTTTAAAATAGAATTATTAATTAATAATATATTAAAGTTATATTTCATATTTTAACTCAGCTTTAAAAGTATAACTTATAATTGTTGAATGTATTCTGTATTTACATGTAGGCTTACAAACCTATATACCAGCTATTTTAAATTTACTGGTTAAAACTAAATAAATCATTATTCGCTAAATATTTAGCGATATAGTTATTTTATCAAAACATAATTGGGATGGACATTGGTGTACGGTGCTTAAACTAACGTAAACAACTTACTTTCTTTTCCATTTTCAGACAAAACAAAAGTAGGTTAGTATCATTTACCACTTTTTATATTTTGAAAATATTCATTGTGATTTTCTGAATTAACTTCTTCAAAATTAAGTCACGTATTAACTTAATGGATAAAACTGAAGTCTATTTATCGATTCGTGACATTACTCTATTTATATATTGCAACATATCAAATATATTTCAACAGTGTAAACATACTTAAATGACGATACTATTTACTTAAATGTTTGAAAACAATATAAGAGCACTAGTTTATAAAAATCAAAATTAACTAAACCTAAATGTAGAATACCAACATTAGACCAACTGTATGATTTTTAAAAATTCTTAACCCAGGCTACATTTGAATAGATGCATAATTTTGTATTTTTAATCTTTATCCAACAGATAAATGTGACGCATTTGCAGACTTCGTCCT
Organism: Physella acuta; assembly: GCF_028476545.2. Lineage (NCBI taxonomy): Eukaryota > Metazoa > Mollusca > Gastropoda > Physidae > Physella > Physella acuta. The sequence continues at coordinate 89,859 of NW_026732109.1, read as the reverse complement.
CTTGCTCGACTCGTCTGACAGCATCGGTAAAGACAACTACATCAAGCAGCTAAACTTTGCTGCAGAGCTGGCCAAAGCCTTCACACTTGGACCCAAAGACGTGCAGTTTTCAGCTAGCATCTTCAGTGACGTGGTCAAGAAACTCTTCAACTTGAATCAGTACAACAGTCAGGACGCTTTGAGTAAAGTTAGCATTCTCGTGCATTGCACCTGTAATTATATATATACATATATATATATATATATATATATATATATATATATAAATATATATATATATATATATATATATATATATATATATATATATATATATATATATATATATATATATATATATATATATATATGTGGTTGTCTGTATAATGTGTATTTTCATTAGCTTCCTATAGTAAGTTCTACTCTTTTTTATTACCACACATATCAAATTGTGACAAGTATCAAATTGTGACTCTCCTCTAGGCCTTTTTGGAAGCACCCTACTTGCAGGCGTCCACAAAAACCCACCTTGCTTTGAACGAAATCGTTGACAATGATTACTTCGGCGTTGCAAACGGTGGGCGTAGAGACGCTAAGAAAGTTGTCATTCTGATGACCGATGGTAGATCCTACTCTACCCTAAGTAGTAAGGGTTTTTGTTGTTTTGTTGTTTTGGCGAAATTTTATATGTGCCTTTCACTTGAATTTTAAAAGCAATGTTTTTTAGAACGCTTACTATTTAAAATAATATACTATTGATATAAAATGTGCTTTTAATTACACATTTAAAAAATCATCGTTGATATGTCAAATTATATATACTATTATAAATCAGCCGTTAAAAATGTTAAGGCATTAAAATCAACAAAGTAGATAGTATAAACGTCAATATTAAAAATAGATACTTGATTAAAAAACATTACCTTTTCTGTTTTTTAAAATCTAATTGTCTGTGACTCCTTTAACTCTCACTAAAAGAGATCAAAATATTGTATTTAATCCTTCTATTTCTAAAGCTACAAAAGCAGCCAAGCGTGTCAGAGATCTAGGGGCGACCATCATCACCATTGGCATTGCTGAAGCCGTGGAATCTGAGCTGTTGGCAGTAGCAGGTGACCCCAGCAACGTTTTCAAGGCCGCGACCTTCGACATGTTAGACACAATTAAAAGAAAAGTTTCACAGCGTACATGCCAAGGTGAGCTTAGTATCTGCTATAGTATGAACATAGAGTACCTGCTAACATGTGTACATAAAGTACCTGCTAACATATGTACATAAAGTACCTGCTAACATATGTACATAAAGTACGTGCTAACATATGTACATAAAGTACCTGCTAACTTATGCACATAAAGTACGTGCTGATTTTATCACATAAAGTACCTGCTAACTTATGCACATAAAGTACCTGCTAACTTATGCACATAAAGTACCTGCTAACTTATGCACATAAAGTACCTGCTAACTTATGCACATAAAGTACCTGCTAATGTATGCACTTACAGTACGTGCTGACTTCATCACATAAAGTACCTGCTAATGTATGAACATAAAGTACCTGTTAACTTGACCAGATAAAGTACCTGCTTTTGTGTGGCCTTAAAATGACCCAACGATAACTATAAAATCTAGGAAATGATATGTGGTGTTTGTCTTTTTAATAACGGCAAAACTTTGACATGCTATTGAAACTATAGGATTTAATCCTATATAATTGTTTTGATCGATATATGTCTTAAAATAGTAGATTTCGATGATAATGTTATTGAAATATCGTTTTATCATTAATTTTTTTTTCACAATGCAAACAGAGGGTGCAAGTAAGTCATTTATTGAAGTAACCATGATCAGACATTTATTTAAATATATGTTTTTTAATAAAATTAAAAATTATGAGTAATTTGTGTAGTTTTATGTATAGATTGAATTATTATAGTATATTCGAAGTAATTGTTGAGAATGTAACTTTAACTCTTCATATAACTTATTTTTATTTAAACCGCAAATATAGTATTGTTTATCAAATTAATGACAGTTAAACACCATCTAGATTAATACTATTTACTTTTAGTTCAGCAGCATTCTATTTGTATTAGGATAATTTAGAAACAAAAAATTTTAGTCCATTAGTAGCGCTTTTCTTTAGAGTTTTTTAAATAGTAGTATACTTTTTAGTGCATTAGTACATAAAAGCTTGTTATTAAAACGTTTATTATGAAATTATTTTTTTAGTAGTTTACATGTTTTTTACAATAGGTGTGTGAGTTGAGTTCACCCTACTGTGATGTAACCCCGGTGTGCTTATGTATTGTAATCCCAAGGTCGAATGCGGGTATAAAAGCGCGAGTGAACGATTGCGGGGGGGGGGGGGGGATAAGCGTTTTAGTTGATAGCGGGTAGGATGAGGGCTGCTCTGTTATCTGTAAAGAATTGGAAAGGGGAACAAATTCGTAGACATTTGGGTTTATTGACCAACAGAGTACCTGGGTGCTCAATTTTTTTTACACAGAGCACTTGGGTGGTTTTTGTGGGGTTTATTGACCTACAGAGTATCTGGGTGGTCAATTGTTTTTTTTTTAACACATAGTGCCTTGGTGGTAAATTTGAAGCTATGGCGCCGGTTTCTGTTGACAGTTTATTGTACACCGCAAGATTTTTGTGCTACAAGGAAAAAGAAAGCCATACAAGAAACTAATTTGGTTTCTGAATTTAATTTATCCTACAGTTTCAATTAATTCATTTTTTCGTAATTTCTTTTTCAGAAATATAAATACAAGGGACGGTAAATGACAATTCACAGTACACACGGCTGCATTGTACACAATAAAATGTTTTCCCTCACAATTTGTTTCATTGTGTGTTTTAACATGTACACGTAACCAATGCGTACTGTGTCCATCTTGTTGACCATTGTGTACCAATATTCAAAAAAACAAAAAAATTGAATTATCTAGAACTTTTGAACCTCTTTTAAAACATTCATAAAATAAACAGATACATGCTTTAATAGGCTGATCAGCTTTTGTATAGTTGCGCCTCGGAAATCGACGAACAAACCCCGAGCATCGAGTTTAGATAAACATGTAATAGACATATCTAACAACAAAGTATTCACATAGTTCTAAACCGTAGAGATGGCACTGGTGTAACGGACACCGATCTACCAGCCAGATAGATGGTGAACGCCCCCGGATTCTTTCTTGGGGTTATATGCAAATGACCTAAAGCCTAAATGAATGAACGCTAACCCAACAACACACTAGGGCTCGATTTCGATGTCTAGGGAAAACTAGTGATACTATTGAAGTTAACAACTCATCCAATCTGCATACAACCTTTAATAAGCGAACACAGTTGTGGTAGAACACAAGGTTAAACAAGATAAAATATTTAGTTTAGAAAATAACAAAACCCAACTTACAAAGCGTAAGAAAAAAGATTATCACAGATTCTAACACTGTATAAAAATAGCCACAGGTCACATAACACTGCTATAGCATCAAGAATCACTTGGCGACAAGTAGTATAATATTAGGATACTTAAACAACTTAAGAATGCATAGCACACACAGGTCTTAAGCTCTCTCACGTTCAAATGGTCAGAATGGACTCTCGGACAAAATGGACGGCCTGGTCAAGATGGACTGCCTCGTGTCGCCTGTGGGCGATCTAGTTATAGACTTCGGCAACAGGGGAGGTTAGCCTCAACTCATGTGGCCATTGGTTGGGGTGGTCACCTGGTCTGAATCAATCAATCAGATCTTGATGGAAAATTTCTGCGTCTTAGACACTCTTAGTAAGACAGTGGAAAAAACCCGGTTGTTGCACCATCAATCCATATATGGTATTATAACAATGTCAAAATAAAACATTACCCGACCTAAGTAGGTCACACTGGTAGGTATAGTTGTCATAGAAACAATGTATTATTGATTACTAACCAGTAAATAAGCAGTTGGTATTTCTAAGTTTTTCAACTAGTAAAACAATTAAGGACTTCATAGAAAGATAATCGGTGAAGAATAATGTATTAGTCACCTTGCATGGTCCTTAACAGGTGAAAAAAGCATTTATTATTTCTGAGATTTTTAAACAATCAGTCTATAAGACAATTTGCATAAACATTGACCTAGCTGTTATGCACTTGTGAGCTTTTAAATCTACTGAAGAAATTGCAATGTGCTTTTGACTTTAAGAACAAGTAATAGGACATCTCAACATCTGCTACTATTGCTTGAGTCAGGCCCGTGCTAGAGGGAAAAACAACCATTCACTATGTGCGTCATTAGGTTTTCACGTTGGTACCTTATCGGATTACAGTAATTAAGTTTTGCTAATACAGAAAAGATTAATATCTAAAGTAATTGAGAAAAGCAATATTTTGTTTCTACTGCTAAATAAATTCGGAGTGTTGGGATTAGAAACAAAAAAAAATGACGAAAACATACAACAATATCTGCATCAACTGTTTAAAAAATACACACATGTATTCCAGTCCGTATGCAAGAGATCATGCATTGTTGTTTTCAAAATAACAACCTATTGTTGCAAACATCGATATGTATTTCAATAACTATATCAGTGGTCAGTTAGGGTTGATGTCAACATGTTGATATTTGCAAACATCAAAAATCTAATTTAATACGCACTTAGAACATTGTACATTCTGTTTTTATTATATTTTAATTCCTTTTTAAAAAATATGTATAAACTGTCATAGCATTTTGTGTTTTTACTAGTAATCTCTCGCAAGTTGTTAAGAAGAAGCATTCATATAACTTACGATTACATTGAATAAATATTTTGTTATTGAACTGTCTTTCACTGTTCTCATTGAATTGTCTATTTAGTCAGTTTCCAATCTGCCTAAGAAATGCTCTAATAAAGAATTTTAAGTAAATTTGCTATGGCAAGTAGTAAAGTAAGGAAAAATCACCATAAGCGCAATCGTTTAAAGTAGATCAACAAGAAGTAAAAATAAACACATTTTATTAGAAGACTTACTAAGAGCATAAAAACAAGTCACAACAAAAACAATATTTCAGCAGTGTAATTCATTTCACACAAACTAATAAAGGAAATTCAATTTAAAATCGACATTATTTTAAAGAATTTTTTAAGATTTAAAATTCAATAAAAATGGCCGAATTTAAATATTATAAAACGTGTAAGGAAATATAATCCTATTTTAATGTTTTAGGTTTATGGTGTATGTTTTTAAATACAAGCTTAGAATAAAGTTTCACTTCAATAGTTTAGTTACAGAAACATCGTGAATACATGACGTGTCACTTTACTCAACAGGTGCAAGCTAGCCCTTTAGAAAAACGATAGGGCTGGTAAGTATGTCACCAACCAGTTATATTGCTCATAAAGGATTTATTGAGCCGTAGAACTTATTGGTGACCTACTTTCAGGCCCCATAACACAACACGCAGTGTCCGCGTGTTTGAAACCATTTTGTTTTCACAATCTGTCGCATTTAATTAGAAATTGCTGAACTGCAGTCATCCCTAATTGAATACGTGTAAACACTATGTTCTAGATATTTCTAATCAAGAGATTTTGTCACCGATTAAATAAAATTTGTTTTAATTAATTTTAGCTAAGCAAAAGTTTAGAAAAATCAGCTAGATGTTTTGGGAATTGTTTCCCCCACAAACATTACACAACCAACTCCATGTTTTACAGTTATAGGCAAAATACAAAATGCTTGAAGTTTCCTAACGCAAAAAAACACAACTATTGCTTTAAGTTTAGTGTCAGCATTTTAATTATCTCTTAATGATCTCTCCCGTCTGTTCAAATTTAGTTTTGTTACAGGCAATTTAGTTTTAATTACCTATCATCAACTTTTAATTTTTTTTCAGCCTTTGGTTCGCGATAATGAAAAAAAGCGTAAATTACTGTCGTTTAGGTCTTTAGTAGACAACAGAAAGCTAATGTGTGGCATGTGACATCAGTTAACCTTATGTTGTAAGACATATGAAATCCGTTTACTAGATATTGTATGGCATTGACATCAGTTTACAAGCATATATGTGCATCATACGTTGTGTTACATGTGTCATCTGTTGGGCATACATTGTTTGAAATTTGACATCAGTTTACACATATTTGTGTGGTATGTGGCATCTATGCATCATATTTTGTTTTACATCTGTTTGACAAATACTGTTTGACAGTTGACATCTGGTTACCAAATATTATTACTTGTTTTTCACATATATTGTGTGGCATATAACATATGTTTACCATATTTGTGTTTTCTGTGTCATCTATTTCACATTCGAGGTGTGGCGAGTAGCTTAATTTTGCTAAATATCGTGTGACATGTGACCCCAGTGCTAACCGACATTGTGTGATATGCGACCCTCATCTAACAGAAATTTTGTAATATGTGACCCCCATCTAACAGACATTGTGTGATATTTAACCCCCAGCTTACAGACATTGTGTAATATGTGACCCCCATATAACAGACAATGTGTGATATGTGACACCCATCTTACAGACATTGTGTGATGTGCGATCCATTTCTAACAAACATTGTTTAACATGTGACATCTTTCTAAAACACAGTGTTTAACATTTGACCCCTATCTAACAGACAGTGTGTAACATTTGACCCGCATCTAACAGATATTGTGTAACATTTGACCCCTATCTAACAGACAGTGTGTAACATTTGACCCCTATCTAACAGACAGTGTGTAACATTTGACCCCCATCTAACTGATAGTGTGTAACATTTGACCCCCATCTAACTGATAGTGTGTAACATTTGACCCCCATCTAACAGACAGTGTGTAACATTTGACCCCCATCTAACTGATAGTGTGTAACATTTGACCCCTATCTAACAGACATCACTTGATGAGTGACCTTGTTGTAAACCACACACACAGAAACATACACACATCCACAAGCGCATATACACTAAAACGTAATAGCAAAAGCAAATATTATTTTTTTTGCACTTTACTTGTAAATCATTTTTTAAGTTCTATTTTAAAATCAAAAATGTTTTCCCCAAAAGCGCAAAAACAATGTGTTTCGAGTCTCAGTACTTTGACGAAATATGTTTCATATAATAGACGAAAATATGTAAATTACACTTAACTTTGATTTAATTAGTTTACGGCGTCACCTGTTTGGGCTAACATTTCATCAGCCACTTCAGTCTTTGATAAGAAAACACATGACTCACAGCTTTCGGGAACAGTGCGAACGATTTAGCATAATATCCGTTTCAGTCGAATTAATTAAGCTCCCTTGGGTTTTTCAGCTAGTTTTTTTTTAGGTTTATTCACCAGCTAAACAAAGGGAATAAATAGTTATTATATTTGGTTTAGAATTGTTCTCGTCTTGTTTGTATTTTAACTAACAGCAACTGTAACTTAATCAAATTATCGACCCCAAGCGCATGGTTTTGAATTTAATTTAAATTTAAGATACGTTGCAAAACTTGTTTGTTTCGTAAGTTCAAAATGTAGCTGAAACATTATTGACATGGTGTTATTGAGTGGTGCTTTACTAAAATATGTTGACATAAAAATTAGTTAAAGAATATTTTAAAATGACAGCTCGTTTGCCGCTATTGCTTATTAACTCATATCTAAAATTTCACGTTTTAAGCTGTATATTAACAAAACATGCTGTAATAATATTGATTTCATCTTTAGATCTATACAGTTCACAATGAATTATTGTATGGTCTTTGTTATTTTGCTGCTGACCACGAAACTAGGAGAATGTGGTTTAAGTGAGTAGCGTGTAGTTGTGAGTTGGTAAAATGCAAGCACTTTAACATGTATCAATGAATAAATGTGACCCGAGTAGATGACCATCACAAACGGAATCAATGGACAAACATGACCTGAACAATGACCATCACAAACAGAACTATGACCAAGATGTTAACGGAAACTCATACACCTTTATAAAGCAGAAGTCTCCTTGAAAGTCATATAACGCAATTGTAACATGTTTTAATTTATTTATTTATTTTGCTACTCTGCTTTCACTTATTAGGATTATTAAACCAACTCACAGTCAGAATATATGTATTGCGTCTTTCTTATGCTTACTGGTATACATTTTTATGTTGACACCCACAGTCGGCAACATTATAGACGCTAAGCTGAAACTGATCAACGATTTCTGGAATCTGGGAACATCAAATTAAGGTAACCAGAAAGTCATCTTTGTAATTTATTGTAAAAACAATGATCACAAATATTGTTTCGTATATTTTACATTTTATTCATTTAAATACATACACAGATGTGTTATATATATATATATATATATATATATATATATATATATATATATATATATATATATATATATATATATATATATATATATATATATATATATATAATGTATATATATTATGTATTTATTTTTAATTTTTATGTATTGAATTGTACTTTTTTTTAGAATATGTCGAAGGTAAGAAACGTGATTAGACTGAACGTAACAACATTACAATCTTATTCAACTTAGAATCATACGGCAAATAAGAAATATGGCAATGGTTAATATTACATTAATTACTTAGCAGCCATAATCCTACAATCCTACAAGCATCATACCAAATCTGATATCTAGATAATTAGCAAGCTTTCTATTCTATGGAACTTTAAATTAATAAAATATTTTAAACACAAATAAATGAAGTGTATGTTATGACTTGTGTGTTCATGTTTGAGTAAAAACGAACGTGTTTTTATTATCTACAGTTACAGATGCGCCGAACGGTTAGTTCATTCATTTCATTAAATTCTATTTTTTAGAAAGGTTTGTTTTAATAGATAATACTTGAATGCAATATTTATAAAATAAAGTAAGGACACACATTGTCGGTCAATCACAGTTTAACAGTATACGTCTATTACAATTACCGGATATCTAAAACTCACATTTGTTTTTAAGAAAAAAATTATTTTAGAAATTTAAGGATTTTTTTTTTATAAATTGTTTTTCGTAGCTATATAAATGTATAAATATAAGTAATAATAAAAAAAAAAACAAAAAATGCAAATATTCATAGTATTTACAACAAAATATAATGTTTACCTGAATCGAGAGCTATTATTGGAATATATTTGTGAATGCTCCTAGGTCATTAAATACATTTGTATCTTGCAGATATGGATAAACTAATACAAGGAAAACTAAATACTATTTTGTCTCGCATGGTGAAGAATTGTGATAGAAATATTACTTAAGACACGATATATACATATGTTTGTAAACATCCGGTTTTTTACTGTTTCCCATGATATTTCAGCTCTAGCCGAGGCCCAAGCGCTGAAAGACGATGGGGCGGAGGTGATTGCCGTGTGGGTGGGGCAGGAAGTCTCCCCAGAAGAGCTGTACGCCGTCGCCAGCTCGCCCGATGACGTGGTACTGGCATACGATTACAGCACCATCGAGTTCATCAAAAAGAAGTTCGTGGAGAGTGCCTGCAAAAGTAAGAAGAACATTGCTCCAACATCAAGCAGTTGAGGGCAGATACAATTTTAGTGCATTCGTCGTGGTACAAACGGTACAAGCAAGAAAAGATTGTTATGTTTCGAGCTAGGGAATTTTAAGAAGGAAATAAGTCATTGAGCTCACCTCAAAATTAAACAACCAGATATAATCTCTGTTTTAGGGACATTTACATAACGCCAACAAAAAATAAATAAATTAAACATTGGAGAAGTTCAAGCGAGTGATATATGTAGAAGTAGGGAAACATTTTGTCTTTAATAAAAATAAAAAAATAAAAATAGTCGAAGCAATAAAATCATCTTTTTATCGTCTTTTGAAGATATCGGGTTAAGGCGTTAGCACATGAGCAATATACAAATATGTATTGTATGGCATTACCACTTGCTCAATTGGTCGTGTATGAATTTGTGGAATTAGCTCATGGGCTACTAAATAACGATATTATGTGTGGCATTACCACATGCATTATAAATCAGTGCATTGCGTTTATAGTGCCACACGTATTGCCATTGCTTGTCTCTACTAAAGTGAAGTTAAATCAAAGAAAATAATCTACATGACAATAGCTATCCAGTGATGGCACCCTCTTGTTAAGTGGATATGCTATGTTTTTTTCCAATTTTTATAGCCTTTTGAATACTTTTATTATATTTGGCATATAAAAGTAAGTATTAAACAGCAAAAATAAGGGTCGAAAACAATTTTGGTTGTCACGGAAACCCAAAAAACCTCCGCCATTTTGAATTTTTCGGTACTTTTAAAAATACTAATGGTTTTTTATTTATATACCTATAACAATCAAATTTAAACTGCTTATATTTCGGTATATATTAAAACTTTTGTCACGACAACTTTTTGAAATAATTACTAGCAAGAATTTTACAACGTCTAAAAAATCGTACCCTTTTTAGTATTCAAAAGTTTCAAAATTTGCATATTAATTACCAAATACTTTTTTTCTATGAAAGCAATCTCAATTCCCTCGTGACAAAAGTTGTATTTTTGCACCAAGAGCAATTACTGAAAATATGGTTGGCATTGTTTAATAAATAAAAAAGTAGTAGGCTTTTTAGTGTTAAAAACATGCAAACTGAGAAAAACAGCCAAAAGTAACGAAAACTAGGTCAGGAAAATACCATATTTGTGTAAACTGCAAAGCCGATTGTAAGTTTTGGGTGTTTCCGAGATGTAGGAAATTAAGTTTATTAGATACATGAGAAATCTAGCTTTCCAATGATGTCAAATACAATATAATGACGGATATAAAACTTTTCATATAGAGCTTGTAAGATTGGGAAAAATTGATTATTTTTTAATGAATAGGGTCATAAAAATCGTAATTCAAACACATAAAATATTTTTTTCTCTTTAAAGTTATTATTTTCTTTATACAAAAATGGACAAAGTATCCAAAAGTGCAAGAAACCCATCATGACGAAAAACTAGAAATTTTGTAATTTTTCCCGCGCATATCCCCTTAATACACAGGGACATGATTAAAAACAAAGCAATACGCACCTGGTGAAAACGGAACATATTCCTAATAATTTGGGTTCATTGACCTACATAGTACGTGGATGGTCGTTTGGGGTTTATTGATATACAGAGTACCTGGGTGGTCTATTGGGGTTTATCGACCTACAGAGTACCTGGGTGGTCAAGTTTTTTTACCCAAAGTACCTGGGTTGTCAATTGGGGTTTATTGACCTACAAAGTACCTGGGTGGTCTATTGGGGTTTATTGACCTAATGAGTACCTGGGTAGTTTATTGGGGTTTATTGACCTAATGAGTACCTGGGTAGTCTATTGGGGTTTATTGACCTAATGAGTACCTGGGTGGTCTATTGGGGTTTATTGACCTAATGAGTACCTGGGTGGTCTATTGGGGTTTATTGACCTAATGAGTATCTGGGTGGTCTATTGGGGTTTATTGACCTACAGAGTACCTGGGTAGTCTATTGGGGTTTATTGACCTAATGAGTACCTGGGTGGTCTATTGAGGTTTATTGACCTAATGAGTATCTGGGTGGTCTATTGGGGTTCATTGACCTACAGAGTACCTGGGTAGTCTATTGGGGTTTATTGACCTAATGAGTACCTGGGTGGTCTATTGAGGTTTATTGACCTACAGAGTACCTGGGTGGTCTATTGGGGTTTATTGACCTAAATAGTAGCTGGGTGGTCTATTGAGGTTTATTGATCTAATGAGTACCTGGGTGGTCTATTGAGGTTTATTGACCTAAATAGTAGCTGGGTGGTCTATTGAGGTTTATTGACCTACAGAGTACCTGGGTGGTCTATTGGGGTTTATTGACCTACAGAGTACCTGGGTGGTCTATTGGGGTTTATTGACCTAAATAGTAGCTGGGTGGTCTATTGAGGTTTATTGACCTACAGAGTAGCTGGGTGGTCTATTGGGGTTTATTGACCTACATAGACCCTGGATGTTTAATTTGAACTCATCGTTCCGGTTTCAGTTAATGGTTTATTAACACTGCAAGCATTTTGTGCTACAAGGAAAGAGAAAGCCATTCGACATACATATTTGGTTTCTTAATTTAATTTATGCTATAGTTGCAATTAATATTTTATTGTCTTAATTTCTATTTCAGAGATATAAATAAAAGGGATTGTAACAGACACACAGTCTACAATGTCGCTTTGTAGAAAATAAAATGTTGTCCTTCACAAATTGTGTCATTGAATGTTATTACATGCACAAATTACCAAAGCGTGCTGTGTTTATCCTGTTGATGACAAGAAGACATACACGTACCAAAATTTCAAATAAAATTTAGAAAAATTGTAACTATCTGGAACTTTTGAACTTATTTAATCATTCATAAAAATAAACTGATAATTGATATCATATGCTGAAATTTTTTTGTATAGTTGTGCCACGGAAATCGACAAAAACCCCTCAGCATCAAGGATAGAAAAACACGTCATTTACATAGCCAATGACAAAGTACTCATACACTTCTAAACTTTAAAGCTAGAGATGACACTGGTTGGTATAGACGTCATACAATAATGTATTCTTGATTACTAACCAGCGAATAAGCAGTTGGTATAGCTTCTCAACCTCCAAAACAATTAATTCTTAGAAACTCAATCAGTAAATCATGGTCTTTAAACGGTGAAAAAAGCGTTTTTTATTTCTGATATTCATTACCAATCAGGTACTTTAGGCATAGCTAAGTCTTCAAAAATATTGTCATAGTTTTTATGCACTGGTGAGTTTTAAATTTACCTACGAAGTTGCAATGTGCTTTTGGCTTTAAGAACAAGTCATAGGGCATCTCATCTCAACATCTACTACACTTGTACACGTTGTAGAGAGAATGACAACCATTTACCATAGGACATTTCAACATCTGCTACACTTGTACAAGTGATCGAGAGAATGACAACCATTTACCATAGGACATCTCAACATCTGCTACACTTGTACTCGTTGTAGAGGGAATGACAACCATTTACCATAGGACATTTCAACATCTGCTACACTTGTTTGAGTCAGACATGTGATAGAGGGAATGACAACCATTTACCATAGGACATCTCAACATCCGCTACACTTGTACAAGTGATCGAGAGAATGACAACCATTTACCATAGAACATCTCAACATCTGCTACACTTGTACAAGTGATCGAGAGAATGACAACCATTTACCATAGGACATCTTAACATCAGCTACACTTGTACAAGTGATCGAGAGAATGACAACCATTTACCATAGGACATCTCAACATCTGCTACACTTGTACAAGTGATCGAGAGAATGACAACCATTTACCATAGGACATCTTAACATCAGCTACATGTACAAGTGATCGAGAGAATGACAACCATTTACCATAGGACATCTCAACATCTGCTACACTTGTACAAGTGATCGAGAGAATGACAACCATTTACCATAGGACATCTTAACATCAGCTACACTTGTACAAGTGATCGAGAGAATGACAACCATTTACCATAGGACATCTCAACATCTGCTACACTTGTACAAGTGATCGAGAGAATGACAACCATTTACCATAGGACATCTCAACATCTGCTACACTTGTACAAGTGATCGAGAGAATGACAACCATTTACCATAGGACATCTCAACATCTGCTACACTTGTACAAGTGATCGAGAGAATGACAACCATTTACCATAGGACATCTCAACATCTGCTACACTTGTACAAGTGATCGAGAGAATGACAACCATTTACCATAGGACATCTCAACATCTGCTACACTTGTACAAGTGATAGAGGATCTGACAACCATTTTCTACGTGCGTCTTTAGGCTTTTACTTTGGTATCTTATTGGCTTGCAGTAATTAAGTTTTCTTAAAACAGAAAAGATTATTCTCTAAAGTAATTGAGAGAAAAAGAGAGCAATATTTTCTTTCTACTACTAAATAAACCCGGCTTGTTGGGATTAAAAACAAAAAATTACAAAAAAACATACAACAATATCTGCATCAACTGTCACACAATACACACATTTATTCCAATAAGTATGCAAGAGATCATGCTTTGTTGTTTTCAAAATAGCAACATGATTGTTGCAAACATCGATATGTATTTAAATAACTATATCAGTGGTCAAGAAGGGTTGATGTCAAAATGCTGATATTTGCAACCATCAAACTTCTATTTTAATACGTATTTACAAGATCTGCTTCTATAGGACGATTGCGAGATATTTGTTAAACCATAATTGCTTCTTCCATTTACACACAGACACACACACATACACACACACAGATGCACGCACGCACACACGAGCACAAACACATAGAAACATTATATATATATATATATATATATATATATATATATATATATATATATATATATATATATATATATTAGAAACATTTTATATATATATATATATATATATATATATATATATATATATATATATATATATATATATATATATATATAATATGCCTGTCCTTTTTGATGAAATTTATTTTTTTTTATTCCTTGAGGCACCCCCGGAATTCCATTTTGTGTAAAAAAAAAAATTCAATTACAATATTTTTCTGATTGGATTATATTTTGCGGTCACTACCTGTGCCAGAAGACTCAGCATTCTTTTTACATTCAGCATTAATTCGGATTGTATTGTTGATATGACTTATTTTTATTATTAAACGCATTTAATATTACATAAAACTTCAAAAATTATAAAATCAGGTTTATGGTAAAGGGGATTTTAAATCTGAAACTATTGGGTTATTATAACACCTTACATTGACATTTAATTGATTTTTTAAAATTATAAACTGTCATAGCATTTTGAGTTTTTGCTCGTAATCCATCTCAAGTTATTAAGAACAAGCCTTCATAATAACATACGATCATATCGAATATATCTTTTGTTATTGAACTGTCTTTCACTGTCCTTATTGAACTGTCTATTAAGTCAGTTCCCAATATGGCTAAGAAATGTCATCATAAAGATATTTCATTTATCTTAAATGTAGTTAGTTAGGTAAATAGCAAAGTAAGGAAAAAGCACTATAAACGCAATCGTTGAAAGTTGATTGACAAGAAGTAAAAATAAATATTTTATTGGAAGACTTACTAAACAGCATAAAAACAATTCACAACTAAAACAATACTTTAGCAGAGTAGTTAATTTCATACACACCATTAACGTAAATTGAATTTTATATCGACATTATTTAAAGAACTCTTTAAGATTTAAACTTCAATAAAAATGGCTGAATAAAACGTGTAAAGAAAAATAATCCTAGTTTAATGTTTTAGGTTTATTGTGTATGTTTTTTTTAAATACAAGCTTCAACAGTTTAGTAACAGCAACATCGAAAGGACGTGTCACTTCACTCAACAGGTGCAAGCTAGCCCTTGGTATTGTAGAGAAAACAATAGCACAACACGCAGGGTCTGCGTGTCTGAAGCCATTTTTTTTCACAATCTGTCGAATTTAATTTGAAATTGTTTAACTGCGATCATTCGTAAATGAATACGTGTAAACTCTATGTTCTAGATATTTCTATTCAAGAGATTATTTCCCCGGTAAAATTACATTTGTTTTAATTTATCTTAGCTAAGCAAAAGTTTTGAAATATCAGCTAGATTTTTTGGAGAGTTTTTTTCCACACAAACAATACACAATCAACTCCAAGTTTTACAGTAATAGGCAAAAAACAAAATGCTTGAAGTTTCCTAACACGTAAAACACAACTGTTATTTACAGTTTAGTGTCAGCATTTTAATTATCTCTTAATGATCTCTCCGTTCCGTTCAAATTTAGTTTTGTTACTAATTTAGTTTTAGTTGTTACTAATTTAGTTTTAATTACCTATCATCAACTCTTTATTTTGTTTTCAGCCTTTGGTTCGCGAAAAAGAAAAAAACGTTTACAGTACAGTCGTTTAGGTCTTTAGTAGAAAACACATTGCTATGCTAATTTACTGTATAGCCAAATTTAAAAATAAACAGCTGTCTGTTCGGTAGTTTTGAAGTACTAGGTTTGCTTGTTTATTGGCTACACACGCAACTATTTTTAAAACTCTCACATACTCAATGTTATAAACGCTCGGACTTTGTCACCGCAGGACATTAATTAAACTGTTACATAATGTGTAAGTCTCATAGGTAATTGTATCAGGTGATCTTTACAGGAATGGACCATTCCTTCACGAATTGAGAATGATGTGTGAACTTTCCTGTACGGTTCTAGAATAATTAACGAGTAAAGGGTCAAATGTACACACACACACACACACACATATATATATACATACATACATACATATATATATATATATATATATATATATATATATATATATATATATATATATATATATATATATATATATATATATATATATATTTATGCCACATTGTATTTCGATACAACAATGTTGCGTCAGTGTGAAATACAGTGTATTCTGCTCTGGCTTGAACCTGTTGCTAAAGATCAAAAGAACAAAATCGCTGGACCAACAAAAATTACTGAAAGCTGCAACAGGTTTATCACACGTTGAACACGATTAGGATTAGCGTTAGCTTTGTATTGTCGCGTGTTTAACAGCCTGTGGTGCTGTTTATAGACGGCATATTCAGCCTGTAATATAAAGGCTGAATTCAGACGACTGGTGTGATTTCAGTTGTCGCTCCCGACAACCTCACTTTCAGGTTGGATTTTTCTATTGCGGTTACTGACTAAACTACTAGTTATTAAATTTGATACGTGTCGTGATACATGTTTTCTTGTATTGCTCCAAAAAACTTGACTTTTTCATTTAATTACTTTGTTTTACCTGACTCATACGGTAGCATGTGCTTTGGGTTAATGTGAATATTGTTTCACGAACTGTATTACTTTATCAGCTGAAATTGTACTTAGATATAGCGTACATTTTAACTGATACATTTAGACAATTCTAATTGATATTAACTGTTTAAATATTTCAGTGGAACAGAAGTGCGTGAAAATGTTGCTGTTACACTGTGTAGCCTTGGTGGTCTTGTTTATCAACGGGGCAGAGTCGGCTAACGGTAGGTTAACATGTAGACACTATTTAGTAACAAGTATTTTGTTGGCTGACGGTAGGTTATGTAGACACTATTTAGTTGCTCGTATTTCGTAGGCTAACGGTAGGATATGTAGTCAGTATTTAGTTACAGGTATTTTGTCGGCTGACGGTAGTATAATAATTATATAGACACTATTTAGTTACAAGTATTTTATCGGCTAACGGCAGGATAATATGTAGTCACCATTTAGTTACAAGTGTTATAAAAAAGACGTATCGTTTAGTAGTAATTCATCTTTTTTTTATCCTTTCTCAGAATGGGTATCGGAAGCTTTTTTACGATTTACTAATAGTTATGCAGTTTGGTACAATTTTTTTCCTTGCCAAATAAATTTTGAACAAATAATATCAAGGATCCCTTTTTGGCTAAATAATGGAGTATGACTTTCTTGTAGCATTATCAGTATGGCGTGTATTGCTTTCTTGTACGGATACCATTTTATTAATCGAGTATTGCTATTATCTAGCGGTATCAACGAACTAAAGGAGTATTACCTTCTTGCAGCGATACCATTTAATTAATAATAGCAAACTTGTAGCAGTGCCATCTTACTAATCGAGTATCATTTTGTTGTCGCGATACCAGATAACTGTCACGCAGTAGCCGATGTTGTGTTGGTGCTGGATTCGTCTGGCAGTATCGGCCCCAAGAGGTATGTCAAGATGCTGGAGTTTGTGACCAAACTGACCGAGAACTTCGTTGTTGGCCCAAAGGATGTTTTGTTTGGGGAGATCGTATACAGTAAGAAGGCCGAGAAGTTGTTCGACCTCAAATCATACACAACACACGAAGCTCTCTCTAAGGTAAACATTGATCTTTGTGTTAACAGAGATGTTTAATTTAAATTTCTACTTGTTGTGCTTTAAAAATTGTTTCGTACTTTTTTTTTTACATTTTTTTAAAATATTACTTAAACAAATTAATAACTCTTATTTTAAAAAGTACAATGCATTCATTTATATTTAATACATTTTATTATTATGTTACCTAAATTTTGCCAATACAATATCAAAATACACGAATAATGATTAGGCAAAACTGCCACTTGTGTTTATCTTTCGTTGGAAAATAGAATGATAGTGGACATGCATAAACTGTTTTGTTTTTCTTCTTTAGGCCGTAATGGCAACTCCCTATCATAACTCTTCCACCTACACGAATCTGGCCTTCGATCTTGTCCTATCTGAAGACATGTTCAGTTCTAATGCTGGGGGTAGGGACACGGCCACAAAGATTGCTCTAGTCGTCACAGATGGTCAGTCGGATAGACCTGCAGAAAGTAAGAAATTATCCTAACTTATATAAGGTACCCTATATGCGTATTTATACATACATAAATTTAACACCCGATCTCATAAAATATAAATGATACATGCAGGGATGCATGTGCATTGTAGATTACATTTGTAACCGGCTCTGAAGCTAACAGATATAGGATAATTGAGACGTTACAATAATCTAATACACATTATACTTAAGCTACTAATGTGATTGAATATAGACCTATAGTACTGCATAAATAAATGCACCTGTTATATACAGCGATAGTTAACACTAACGGCAACGAGACTTATACCATAACCTGCATATACATGCTTGTGGAATTATCGTTAACGATTAACAGAAGCAGTTCAGACATACCTGTTTAAAAATAATTACTTCAATAATAAATCAAATTAATGCACTTCCGTTATTCCTTATAGATTAAGTAAACTTTATCTAGTAAGTGTTAACTTGGTCAAGCAATGTCTAAATATAAAGCAACATGATCGTTTTTGGGGTATGATACACACTGAGATGATGTAGAGATAATAAATGCATGTTGTATAGCATTGCTAGTGGGCCATGACGGACAATCAAAATGTCTGTGACAACAATATTAATTTTGTCTGTATTTGTCAGCTTACAATATCTTCCCTGTCTGAATCTACTCATTACCGCATGTTTCTACTCGATACCCAGCTGCGGCCGCCGCCAAAAAGCTGCGGGACAAAGGTGTGAACATCATGTGTATCGGCATCGTCAACGCCAACATGTCGGAGCTCCAGATCTGGGCAGGCAACCCCAACAACGTCTTTGAGGCCAGCAACTTTGATGACGCCCTCAGCGGTATCCTCAACAAGGTCACCACACGTACTTGTGAAGGTCAGAGGTTAAGGCTAGACTCCTATACTGTAACAACAGCGTATATCTCGCTTTACTCTGCCACTACAACACATGTAACACAGTACAACGAAGCGAAAAACTACTGTCTTATTTCATTTTAATACGTTTTCCATCTCTCAAATTCGATTGAATATATTAATGATTTAAAATTAATTCATATTAACTAATTAATCCAAAAAATAATGTTACTAAACTAAAAAAAAAACTTTAAAAAAAAAAAACTCCTATACTTAAACTTAGCTACTCGTATTTGTATCTAATTCTCATTTTAAAAAATTTGTTTTCAGTGCCGAAAGAGGAAGAAGGTAAAACATTTTCTTTCCTTAATTAATATTTTTTGTCCAGATTAGATCCCTAAGCTGAACTGTAATAAAATACTTTTTTTTAAATCTTGAGCTTGTTAAAATTCCAAACAAAGCATTATATTCTTTGGATATTTGATAACGAATATAGGTTTGACTACATTCATCCTAAATTGTTCTTGTATCAGTACAAGCATGTAACGCGTATGTTCATACAATGTATCCACAGAGAAAGGAGCCGAGGCTGATGTACTGTTTGTCTTGGATGTCTCCAGCGGCAGCGAGGCTAGTCTGCAGAAGCAGCTGAAGTTTGTTGCCCAGATCTCGGAGAAGTTCATCATTGGTCAGAACGACGTCCGGTTTGGTGTGGTCACCATTGGGGATGACGCTGTCAAAGTCTTTGATTTAAATACCCACTCTAAACATGACGCTCTATCGCAGGTAATTAGTCATAGTCATTACTTTTAAATTATGCGTCGCTGATTAAAGACGCAACAATCGTTTAGACAGTATGTACCGATGTCTTAAAAAAAAGACATTTCCTTTCAAAACACGTCACATTTGAGCCAACAGAGTATGTGATTTTTGTCATTTGAAAAAGAATTACTCTCTAAAAATTTCGCAAAGCTGAGTGTTGTTTATAAATAAATAAATAAATAAATAAATAAATATATATATATATATATATATATATATATATATATATATATGTGTGTGTGTGTTACAGGCTATAATTACCATCAAGTACAAGAAAGGCGGGCTGTACCTGTCCAAGGGGTACGAACTCATCCTTAAAGAAGACCTGTTCGGCACCGTATTTGGCGGACGTGAGACGGCTACCAAGCTGGTCATTACCGTCACGGGAGGAAAGTTCCAAGACGCCGCTGCAGGTGTGTTCAGTCGAGCAGAACTGAGTGGAGTTTCCGCAATACGGAACCAACTGTTTACCTATTCTTAAAACTTTAAGTTTAAGTTGTAATAGTTTTGAGAGTAAAGAACAAAAGCACTAAAATTAAAAAAAACAGCGCTTAGAAAAAAAAAGAAAACTCGTTGTGGAATAAACAACAAAATATGTATAACTAATCATGATGAAAAATAGCAGTGCGCCAAAAAAATATATATGACTCATTATGTTTTTTTTTCAAATATCAAGTGAGATTCTTTAAAAAATCCACTTTTTTTAATAATGATTGAAGAAACTCTATCAAAATAGCACATAGTGATAGAACTACATGAACGATAGTAAATGTTTTCAAACTAACGTCATTTATATAGTATATTAACTACTCAATACCTTAGACAGTTACTGAGAAATAAAGAAATAAGTGTTGAATTAAATCTGTCCATTTGTATTTAAAGCCACCGCATCCGCCAATCTCCTACGTATCAAGGGCTACCATGTGCTGGCTATCGCCTGGGGTAGCTACGTTCAGGATGATCTGGTAGCTGTAGCTAGAATTGAGAGCAACGTCTTTACGGCCAATACAGTGGACGACCTCGAGTCTATCAAAGTGCCAGTTGTCAAACGTTTAACAGAAGGTAACACTTTGAGTAAAATAAATGTACAAGACAGGAATTAGTAGAAGAAATACAACAAGACATATAAGACAAAATAGTACAACTGTACTGAATGTTTAGAATTATACTGATTGCTAGAACGATAAGTATTCAAGGTAGACTGTTTCTAAGACAAGCACCAAGAATATAATTTTTATAATGTTTTATATAGTCTAATTGATGTGTGTATGCATGCATAGTTCGTTGTGTCTATTATTCCCAATATATCCCTATTTAATATGTTGAAGGCTAACATATTCTCATATGTATACAATGTGTCTTAGAGAAAGACGTCAAGGCCGATATACTCTTTGTGCTTGACAACTCCGGAGCAAATGGACTCGTCCTTTTTAAGGCCGTGCAGAAGTTTATTTCCGAATTCTCCCAGAAGTACAGAATCGGAAACGACGACGTCCGCTTTGGTGCTATACTCGCTGGGGAGGAAGCTTCCAAAGTCTTTGACTTGAAGACCTACAACGATAATGCCGAGCTATCGAAGGTAATTGTTTAACTCCAATGCATTCACTAGCATCGATTAGAAAGTTAGATAATGTGCGAAGAACAATTCAACTGACATGCAAAAATGTAAATCTTCAATACCGTTTATATATAATATACAAGTAGAAAAAATCCATCCTGCTTTACTTTGACTGTATATCTTATCAGTAGGATTACTTCATTAATAGAATGTGTTCATATAATAAAGTTATGATTTAGCAGAGCACAAGAGCTATTTGCGAAATCTTGTCATTGGTTACATGTTTAAAGTCGGTAGAAGATCCCCGTATGAAACAACTCCAGAAAAGAAAATATTCCCATAAGGGGAATGTAGTAGTTCACTGTTATGGCCGCACACTCACTTTTAAAAGAGATTTACTATAGTTAATCCGTTCACTTAACTAACGTGTATAAACGATAATTCATTTTATTTAACATGTTTCTTTAACTATATTGATATAGATCTTAATTTTCTAGGCTTATATTTAAACCTTCTTAAAAAAAACAACGTTTATTGTGATATGAACAGACCTTATGAATACTTGTAATATTTTATCCAGGCAATACTTGCAATCAACGGAAACGCTAAAGGACTTGTATTCAGCCCACAGAAAGCTTTCAATTTGATTATCACCAACGATCTTTTTGGAAAATCAGCAGGAGGGAGAGACGACGCCAAAAAAATTGTCATATTCTTCAACGGCTGGAGCCATCAAAACGCTGATGAATGTAAGCCATTCAAAATTTAGACCGAGGCTTGCTTGATATAACATGTTTTACTCGTTTCTTGACTGTGGTGTCTTTAGAAATGTTATTTTCAGCTATACGTATTTTATCATACATGACACATATAGTTTTAATCAGCTTACTTATACTTCAGGTGTAGAGTTAATAATTATCGGTTGTTTTCACATTTTTCAGCCTCAGCCGCAGCTAAAAAACTGCGTGACCGCGATGTGCACATCCTAACGGTGGCGTATGCTGGATTCAAGGATAGTCAGATTGCCGCTGTATCAGAGCTTCCAGAAAATATCTTTACGGCGGAGTCTCTACTAGAGCTGGACGCACTGAAGAAGCGGGTTATTAGACGTGTCAGGAAAGGTAACTTGTTATAAGAATTTGTAATTTTTCTTGCTTAGTGCAACTTTAGAAGGCTTTTATTGTTTAGTGTAACTTTAGTATGTATTTTATGACTGTAATTTTTTCTCGATTATAGTAGTTTGAGAAGGCATTTTTAAATATACAATACACACTTCGTATGAGTTTATACTTAAATGGAATTACAAAACATATATAACATCAATCGTAATTTTATACATGTAGGCTTAATCATTTAAGTAGTTACTATGGTGGTACTTTTGCATATGCGATTTTCTAACTGATAACTAAAACAGCACAGTCTAATCCTTTTTTGTATAAAATTATATATTTTTTCTCTTCTTTCAGTTACCAAACGAGAAGGTATTGCTAGATTTTACATTTTTTGGCTAGTGATTCAAGTGATAATATTAAGTTCATGTAACAAATATTTTAAATTCAAAATGTATTGTAATATTAATGTTAAACAGTGTATCGAATGTCCAATGTATGATGCATAATAATAATCAACTTGACGCATATGGTAAATGACACATGAAAAATATTTTCCTTATACATTGTTTCAAGAGACGAAAAGTATAGGTTATTTTTATTCTAAAACATAAGATTACTTTAAATTACAAATTTTGATTTACGTAATGTAGTTATGAAATATGTGATAGTGTTCCATGTATGTGTTCATATGTGTACACTTTGCGTGGTTTTGTAGACTTCAACTCCCAGTCGGACATTTTGCTACTCATCGAGTCGTCTAAGGTGATAGGCGAACCCAACTACAAGAAACAGTTGAGTTTCCTCTCACAGCTGACCGAACGTTTTGTTCTCGGCCCCAACTTTGCTCAGTTCGCTGGAGTCCTGTACGGCCTTGAGCCTAAGAAAATATTTGACTTCAACACTTACAGCAGAAACAAAGGGTTGTCTGAGGTAAATTATCTTTTTTGACAAGGTTTTGATACTTTCAAAAAAGATTTTTTCTGAGGTATTTCAACAGTTTCTAACCAATTTAGGTAATACTAGTTTAAGGGAATACAAAATAAAAAATGTTTTTATTTTTTATTTTTAGATTTAAGAACATTGATAATATAACAATTTTTTTTTTCAAAAGTAAATATATTATAACAGCATACTATGTTTTCTTTAACTGAGAGTTTGTATTTCAAGAAACAGACTTGTTTGAAAACTCTGATTACGGATTCCAACACTTCTGATATTTTTACACAATATTTTTAGGCCATTTTAAAAGCAGAGTACATTAACTCAGTTGGAAAAAACTTGAACAGCGCACTGGACTTTGTTTTAGACAACGACATCTTTAGCAAATCCCCTGGAAATAGGCCGACCGCATACAAAATACTTCTGCTCGTGACATACGGCATTTCCACTGAAAGTGAAACAGGTGAGTCAATATATATTTCACATTTCCTTTTGATGTTAGATCACTGGATTATTTTTAGCACTTAAAGTTCACTCGCTACTTAAATAAGCTTTCTTCCAACCCCTACATCGTTTTGTTATTTAATTCCCATATATGCCCAAAATAAATCTGTAAATGTGATATTTGTACATTTCTACACTTATACAGTGTTATATAATTTTGTTAATGTTGCTTTTCAAAGTACTTATATTACATAGTATACATGTTCGAATTCCCTCTATTTACACCGTGTTAATTTTCTTATTTGATCTCATTATACTTTGTTCTATACGTTGTAATTGTTTGATTGTGTGTGCTTTGAATGTCCGTCTGTTTACAAACAAATGGTTGAATCAGTTTGCCGTTTGAATGTTGTCCGTCTCTTTACAAACAAATGGTTGAATCAGTTTGCGGTTTGAATGTTGTCCGTCTGTTTACACAGTGAAGAAGCTAGCTGTGAGCGCCAAAAAGCTGAGGGAGAAGGGCATTCACGTCATCATTGTGGGTGTGAGTGG
The DNA here is from genome assembly GCF_028476545.2 of Physella acuta. Taxonomy (NCBI): domain Eukaryota; kingdom Metazoa; phylum Mollusca; class Gastropoda; family Physidae; genus Physella; species Physella acuta. The sequence continues at coordinate 65,230 of NW_026732109.1, read as the reverse complement.
AGGTACAGACACGGAGCTGATCGCCCTGACAGGAAACGACAAAAATATCATCGCAGCCCCATCGGTAGACGACTTCGATAAAATACAGAACGCCGTCATCACCCGCATCAAAGAAGGTGTGGACACATCTTCATCATAAACGTCCAATATATTACATAATATTAGCAGTCTAAAAATGTATATTATAGTAGCAGTAATACATAGCCTATATATTACCATTGTGTAACAGCCACAATTTAATAGAGTAGGGCCTATAGTAGGATAAAAATTATAGATTTATATTATAATATTGCAAGTGTCATATAGATATGCAAAAATTAAAACGTCTGTGTTTGAACCACTATTATTTCCTTTTTGATTATAACGTTGGTAAGTGTTGCCATTAAGCAATAGCTACAGACTAACGTTCTAAATTGTTAAGTAATGTTTTCAATGTTTTCCTGCAGCCCCTAAAGAGAAACCAGTTGGTGAGACTGAGGTTGATATCGTGTTCCTCTCGGAGTCCTCAAAGTTTATCACCGAACCAAACTTCAAGAAACAGCAGAAATTTTACTCCGACATCACCAACAGCTTTATCCTGGGGGAGAAGAACGCTCTCTTCGGGGCTGTCTCCTATGGTGATGATGTCAAGAAGGCGTTTGACTTAAAGACATACGTCCTCCACAAGCCACTCTCAGAGGTTGTCCAGTCTGTTTTATATACATGCACCTATCTCTAATTAAGTTGAAAACTGTGCTACCCTTTTTCACTTGCCTTTGTTTTTTTTTGTTCATATTTTACGTTAAATTTATGATATACTATACTTCTTACACTACCGGTAATTTTTAAATGTTGTGTTATATTTTTTTCATGTGCTATTGTAACATATTGAATACAGATAGACACCTGTAGTGATAAAACATGTTTTTACCTTCGTGATAATTTTTTTTTACCTTTTCAGGCGATCAACTCAATCGCCTACCAAAAAGGGGGCGTCAACCCCGCCAAGTTGAATGATCTGATCACCACCAATGACGTCTTTAATGCCAAGAATGGCGGAAGACCTTCAGCTCCTAAAGTTTTTGTCGTCCTTATCCATGGGCCCTTACAGAACCCTGCAGGATGTAAGAAAATATGTGTTGTCAGTGTTGGTGCTTACCGTAACTATGTGAATTTAACTTTTTAACATTGTTGGTGCTTACCGTAACTATGTGAATTTAACTTTTTAACATTGTTGGTGCTTACCGTAACTATGTGAATTTAACTTTTTAACATTGTTGGTGCTTACCGTAACTATGTGAATTTTAACATTGTTGGTGCTTACCGTAACTATGTGAATTTAACTTTTTAACATTGTTGGTGCTTACCGTAACTATGTGAATTTTTAACATTGTTGGTGCTTACCGTAACTATGTGAATTTAACTTTTTAACATTGTTGGTGCTTACCGTAACTATGTGAAGTTCACTTGTTAACATTGTTGGTGATATCAAATGCAACGTATTAATATAATGTCTTGTTAAACTTCAAGGTAGCACAGAATACTTGAATAGCTACATTTGCAGGGGATGCAACTCTGCTTTCTACAAATAGAATTACTTAAATAAACGGTTATCTGACATTGATTCATTGGAATAATCAATAACTTGTTACAATTTTTCGTAACATCTAATCGAACACGACATTTATTTTACCTTAACAACAAATAACATTTTGTGAATTATTATCGGAGCAATTCGTCCTACCTTTCATCCTACCCACAATATCTGCCACCCACAAACAAAATGATAACCCTTGAATTGTGTATGGTTATGTTGCTACTACATACCGATTTCTTTGAACATACGTTATATTTCTTGCATCTTTGTGTTTTATATTTTAAATCTGCGAAACATTTGTAACCATTTAATAATATGCTTAACAGCATTGTACAGAAATATAATTATACTAGACTACCCGTCATCCGTTGGATAACTGTGGGTTTCGGGGATCATCAATAAAAAAACATCACGTCTGTCACTTATCGTCACTAAAAACCAGACCCCACATTCAAAAAGATGTTTTTTATCTTTTAAAAACACCGAAAACACCGATTTCGGACTATCCTTTCATATACTGACGTCACAAGTGACCTACTAAACTCTACTTCCCTTGCCCGGTGTCCCGCCAAGTCTCAGACAACATGTTTTTATCGTTTAAAAAAACGATTCCAGCCGAGCATGTCTCTGACCACGGGAGCCGGACGTTTTCCCGAAAGACACTTGCCCGAATGCCGTTTGCCCGAAGGCCGATTTCCCGAATGGACACTTGCCCGAATGCGACAAATGCCAGAATGGACACTTGCCCGAATGCGACAAACGCCCGAATGGACACTTGCCCGAATGCGACAAATGCCCGAATGGACACTTGCCCGAATGCGACAAATGCCCGAATGGACACTTGCCCGAATGGGACAAATGCCCGAATGGACACTTGCCCGAATGCGACAAATGCCCGAATGCCATTTGCCCGAAGGCCGTTTGCCGAAAAATGTTAATATTAGATAATAAATAATATATCCAAACAGACATTCTTTAATCAATTTAAATTTTAAACTTTGATTATAAACACAATTCTAAGCATAAAACAAAGCTGTTTATATTTTTAAATTTAGCTTTTTTTTCAAAACTAAGAAAGTGCAGTAAGAGAAACTTTATTCTTTAATAAATGTAAGGGGATGTTGGCGGCGGTGTTATAACATTCTTTTGATGAATGTTTTAAACACCTTGTTTAGCCGACGTGTCGCGGTGGTTATATAGCGCTTATGACATGGTGTAGGCGGCGCGGCGTCTCGCAACATTGAACAGAGGCGCGTTTGTTTGATTTATCTTATTATGCTTAACTTGTGTGGTGATCATTTAACAAAAGAATGAGGCGAGGTCTAGGTGGCAAATTTAGAAACTAAACGTAGTCAGATATGTTTGATCTCCATTTAATGCATCTTGTTAAGACAATGTGTTGAAGCGATTACTTAATAAAGAAAGCAAAACTCATTTTAAAATCCGGAGATGAATGAAAATTGTATTTTTGTCTAATTTCATATATGGAAGAGAAAGTATGTTTCTACACTTTTTAAATATCAAATACAAATTAATTTAAAATGTCTGCGTGGTAATATATAATATTATTTTTTTCACTTTCTTTTTGCGTAGATGTGTTTTGTTTACCAACATTTTAAATTAAAATTGATTACGAATGATTATTTAGTAATATATAATGTTAACATTTTTCGGGCAAACGGCCTTCGGGCAAGTGGCATTCGGTCATTTGTCGCATTCGGGCAAGTGTCCATTCGGGCATTTGTCCCATTCGGGCAAGTGTCCATTCGGGCATTTGTCGCATTCGGGCAAGTGTCCATTCGGGCATTTGTCGCATTCGGGCAAGTGTCCATTCGGGCGTTTGTCGCATTCGGGCAAGTGTCCATTCGGGAAATCGGCCTTCGGGCAAACGGCAGTCGGGCAAGTGTCTTTCGGGAATTTGTCGTAGACCCCTGACCACACTATCCCTTCATATGCTTAGGACAAAGAAACAGATGAACTCTACTTCACCTGCCCTGTATCCCGCTCAGTTCAGATAGGCAACTTTATCATTCACATCTAAAATATAAAATAAAAATTAAAAAAAAACACAATAATAATTTATCATTGACGTATTAGTCTAGAATCCGTGCCACCCGCATGCAAGCCGATTAATCTAACAACTTAGCTGTGACGTCACAGAAGGTTTTTTTATACTAAAGTTTAATACTTTGAGTCTCCTTATGCAACTTGATTCACGCGCATAGATCTAGATCTAAGTCTAGTAGTAGTAGCTTTCAAATTAAATTTTATCTTAAATTAGCCAAACAAAGATTTATATAAAATAATGAAGGTTTGAAATTATCTAGATCTAGATAGAATTATCTAGATCTAGATTCCACGACTCGTTTGCTTAAGTCTTACTCTTAAGTCTAGTTTTTTGCGTAACTCTTTAATTCTTTCTAGATCTAGAATCTAGATCTAATCATTAGACCTATTCTAGCTAGATAGCACTAGATCTAGATAGATAAATCACAAAGATTTATATCAAGTATTTAAGGACTAAAAATGTATTATGATTATAAAATGGATTGTATTTTTATGTAATTAATCTTTTGTTTGACCTAGATTCTAGATCTAGATCTATAAATAACTTGCTTGGCCACGTACTATTTTTAGATCTATAAATAACTTTCTTGGACAGCTTGTAGAGCTAGAGAAATTTATTGTAAAACTAAATGAAAAAGACAGTTGAAAATTTATATAAGGGTTGTAACGTAAAAAAAAACAACAAACGGACGTATTGTTAAAGTTATGGCCGACAGAAAATTAGCTTTAGAACGCGTTAAACTTTTGAATGGGCCACAAAGTCTATGATGGAAGCCGCCGTGTTATATTGTACTAAAAAGTAAACAAAATTTGTAACGTCACTATTCAGTCAAAGAAAGCCATTGTTCTAAAACTTTAAAATTTATGTGGTTAATCTACCTATGAAAAAATCAATAAATTAATTAACGTCTTTAAACATATTTGTGAATAACAGTCTGTCTGAAAACAAAAAGTGTTCTCTATCTACATACTATTTTACAGCTCTCTACGTAGAGTAGATCCATTTACAATAGTCAATCAGACAAACAAAACAACAACAAAAAAATATTCAAACATGTAAACAAACTTGAGTTTTAGTAGTATATAGATAGCATTAAACAGCGATCAATTTTTTTTTCATGTTTTTAGTTGCAACGGTAGCCAAGGCGATCAGACAAAGAGGCATCATCATCATCACCATCGGACTCCCTGACGCTAAGGACAATGAACTCCTGGACGTGGCCGGGGACAAGAAGTACATAATCAAGGCCAGCTCCATTGACCAACTGGACATCATTAAAGAGAAAGTCATCAGTAATATCCGTGAGGGTAGGTGACTATTTTAGCAGTTTTAAAATTTGTTTTGTTAATATTAAATAATTTTTTTTTAATTTAAAATTAATAACTCAGTGGTTTACATTTTAAATTATGCTTAATATATCTCATTCCATAACAAATACAACAACTTTAATATTATTTATTTTTTTACAAAGTTTCTACTCGCTACAACTCATAGATTAACTAGTATATTTTCTTCACAAGGATCAGTAATATTTTATACTCTTATAATTACTTTCTTTTTTTCTTCTTTTCACAGCCCCTAAGCCAGCAGGTATGGTTACCAAATGCAGTAAATTTGCAAATACGCAAAAATTCGATGTTTTAATTTTAAGATCAGTATAATTTAATTACAAGAGCGTCTTAAAAGTTTTATTATATTTCCACTTTAAAAACATAATTTTATTTCAAAAGATTGAAAACGTATTAATACTATTAATAACTCATTATAAAATATTATTCTTTCGTTACACACGTATTTAAAAAAAATACTTCCAGTCGTCTGCAAAGCCGCGGCAGCTGATGTCATCCTTGTGATTGACTCGTCTGCAAGTATTGGGGTGGACAACTACAAGAAACTGCTGGATTTCATCTCCAAACTGACGGAAGGTGTCACCGTGGGGCCTAATGACTTCCTGTTCGGGTCTCTGGCCTTTAGCTATGGCGTCTACAAACAGTTTGACCTCAGGTCGTACTCGGACCGTGCTACATTGTCTAAGGTGATCTTTTGTACACAGATTATATATATATATATATATATATATATATATATATATATATATATATATATATGATATAGTTATGTTTTGATATACAATTTACAAATACTTTACTTTTATGGAGATAAAATAAAAAAATACAAAATTACAAATTAAAATAAACCTTCTTTTATAATTAGTAACTTGTTATATAACATTTCGATATAAACATATTACTTGATGAACATGCTGTAATAGTTATATTTAATGTAAATATGTAATAACATTGACTTGGTCAAATAGTACAAGCCAACATAACGCATGATGTACAATGTTTATGTTTCATAGGCTGTACTTAGCACCAAGTACTACAAGGGTGGGACAAACACACACAGTGCATTGAACTTCATCAGCAGAGAGGACATGTTCTCCTCTGCTAATGGGGGTCGGGACTTTGCCACAAAGTTGGCTATAGTGTTGACAGACGGTGAATCTGCAGACCCAGTTGCAAGTAAGTTTTTCGGTTACAATAAAAACAATAAACATTTCATATCTATCAAAATATCTTAAGAATAGAATATCAGTTCAAAACACCTCAAGACATAGTTTCTCAGGACAAAATTATATGTTGGCAAAACGCGTCTGAACAAAATATTTGAAGCATAGATATCTTACCAATAAGTTCTTTCAAAAGCTTTCTCCACATATCTGGATGGGGAGTTTAAAAAGTAGGCGAGACCCCTCGTTTACAATTTATTATTTAAAAAAGGTTTATAAATGTACAACTTCTACAAAAATCTGCTTCTTTATGAAATCTTAATTACTTACATGGTTTGCATTAGACAAGAAGAAAGTATAATGAATATGATCATTTTAATAAAGTATTTTTAAGTTCAAAATGAAATACAACTATATATGTCTGTGTGATGTTGTATAGCATCACAAGCAGCCAAAGCTCTGCGAGACAAAGGCATTAAGATCATCAGTGTTGGCATCGCTAAGGCCAAAGACCAGGAACTGTTGGCTATAGCAGGCAACCAGAACAATGTTTTCAAGGCGGAGACTTTTGATGCGCTGGACTCAATCAAAAACAGTATAGCTGGGCGAGTCTGTGAGGGTATGTATCTTTTTAAGTCACGTTTGAACATTAATACATATGCAATATATATATATATATATATATATATATATATATATATATATATATATATATATATATATATATATATATATAGTGTGTGTGTGTGTGTTACGTTTAAATTAAAGTCAGGTAGAGTTTAATTACTCAGTTTTCGCTTTAAAATAATTCTAAATGTCCTCATCTAACTTATACTCATTATTCAATTTACAGTCCACTCTCAAGAACAAGGTAATCATTTTGAGTCCATTATTTTATAACATCGATTTGTATTCACATTGCTTTTGGGTGCAATGACTACAGGTTACACGAAGTTTTAAACTAAAATTATTGATAAGTAATATATTAAGGTTACATTTTATATTTTAACTCAGCTTAAAAAATATAACTTTTAATTTTTGAATGTATTCAGTATTGTTTACAAGTAGGCATATGTACTAGCTATTTTAAATTGACTGTTTAAAAGTAAATCAATCATTATTTGCAACCGATTAACCAACATAAATAATTTAGCATATACCATGGTAGGGATACATAAAATGTGTTTAGTTATAATAACGTAAAAATCTTTTTTTTTTTTACAATTTTCAGACAACAAGGAAGTAGGTTAGTATCATTTACTTCTTTCCTATTTTTAGAATATGAATTTAGATCGTCAGATTTTTACTTTTTCTAATTTATGTCTCGTATTAACTTACTAGATAAAACTGCTATATATTCATTGAAACGTAACACTGTTATACATTTATATTAGAACCTATCAAATATATTTCAAAAGCGTAAGCATACTTAAACGTCATTGACTTTTATTTAAATGTCTTGAAACAACATAAGATGGCACTAGTTTTTAAAAGCAGAGGCGTAGCGAGGGGGGGGGGGATGCGGACCGCACCAGTTGACACCATTTAGGGGGGTGACACCAAGGCAAAAATTAGCAAAATATATAGAGAAAAATGTTAATTCCACTTAATTAAGTGATTAATTCGAGTGTTAAATAGTGTTTTAAGAAGTGCAAATCGAAAGTTTGAGGGGGGGAGGGGGGGGGGGGGGGGTGTGCAAATCGAAAATTGAAAGTTTGTCCTCTGGGGGGTGGGGGATGACACAATTAAGTGTCGCACCGGGTGACACCCGACCTCGTTACGCCAGTGTTTAAAAGTCTAGTTATTTCTCTGATATATGTAAACAAACCATACATGTAGAAAACTAACCTTTGAACAAATGCATATTTTTAGCGCAATTTCCATACTGGGGGATTGCGATTATTAACTCGTCATTTCTCGATGGATGGATGGATGGATGGATGGATGGATGGATGGATGGATGGATGGATGGATGGATGGATGGATGGATGGATGGATGTGTGTCCGCAGCGTGTCCGCAGCTTTAAGTCGTATCTCCTCCTCAACGAAGCAATATCGAGGACTAGTTCAAAAAGCAAATATGTTAAGCAAGTTCCGAGGATGATTGTGATTTTAAAAAATTCCCGGAATTCCTTCCTGGATTTCCCGGAAAAGCCAAAAAAACTCGAAAAAATGCAGTTTTTGGCCCATGTCTCGGCAACCAGACCACTTAGCGTCTTGAAACATTTACCAATCGATTTCTGCCATAATTTAGAACAATATTGCCGAAGAAAGTTTTCAAAAACATCCTTTCGTTCGGTCACAAAAAAATTAATTAAGAATTTTTAAACTGAGCATCGTGTAGGCCTAGGATGATATTTTTAATTTAAACTGAGCATCGTGTAGATTTTTAGCGCAAAGCGCTAAGGTTCGAAAGGATTTTACCATAGCGAATCAGCGGAGGTTCGAAAGGATTTTTACGTAGGTCTGTGAATTCTAAAAAAATTAATTAAGGAAATTGCGCTTAAATTGTCACTAGACTTTTTATTAACTTGTTTTTCTTTTATTCTTAATCCAACAGATAAATGTGACGCATTTGCTGACTTCGTCCTCTTGCTCGACTCGTCTGACAGCATCGGTAAAGACAACTACATCAAGCAGCTCAACTTTGCTGGAGAGCTGGCCAAAGCCTTCACACTAGGACCCAAAGACGTGCAGTTTTCAGCCAGCATCTTCAGTGACGTGGTCAAGAAACTCTTCAACTTGAATCAGTACAATAGTCAGGACGCTTTGAGTAAAGTAAGCATTCTCGTGCATTGCACCTGTAATTTTATATATATATATATATATATATTTATATATATATATATATATATATATATATATATATATATATATATATATACATATATATATATATATATATATATATATATATATATATATATATATATATATATATATATATATATATATATATATATATAATGTGTGTTTGTATAATGTGTATTTTCATTAGCTTCCCATAGTAAGTTCTACTTTGTTTTATTACCACACGTATCAAATTTTTGACACCAATCACATTGTGACACCTATTACATTGTGACCCCTATCAAATATTTACACGTATCACATTGTGACACGTTTCATATTTTGACACTGATCATATTGTGACACTGATCACATTGTGACACCTATCAAATTGTGACACCTATCAAATTGTGACACCTATCAAATTGTGACACATATCACATTGTGACACCTATCAAATTGTGACACCTAGCAAATTGTGACACCTATCAAATTTTGACACCTAACAAAATGTGACACCTATAAATTTGTGACACCTATCAAATTGTGACGCATATCAAATTGTGACAAATTGTGACACGTATCAAATCGTGACACGTATCAAATTGTGACTCTCCTCCAGGCCTTTTTGGCAGCACCCTACATGCAGGCTTCCACAAAAACCCACCTTGCTTTGAACGAAATCGTTGACAAAGATTACTTCGGCGTTGCAAACGGTGGGCGTACAGACGCTAAGAAAGTTGTCATTCTGATGACCGATGGTAGATCTTACTCAACCCTAAGGAGTAAGTGTTTGTTTGGGCCAATATTAAAAAAACATGTTCTGCTGTTTCATATGTGCCTTTTACTTTAATTTTAAAGGTAATGTTTTTTAGACCGCTTACTATTCTAAATAGAATATTATGGATATAAAATGTGCTTTTCATTATACATTGTTTAAAAAATTATCGTTGATACGTCAAAAAGTATATACAACTATAAATCAGTCGTTAAAATTGTAAAGACAGCAAAATCAACCAAGTAAATATTATAAACTTCAATATTAAAAAAAGATACATAATTAAAACCATTATCTTTTCAGTTATGTTTAAAAATCGAATTGTCTGTGTACTCCTCTAACTCTCACTAAAAGAGATACAAAAAATATTGTATTTAATTCTTCCATTTTTACAGCTACAAAAGCAGCCAAGCGTGTCAGAGATCTAGGAGTGACTATCATCACTATTGGCATTGCTGAAGCCGTGGAATCTGAGCTGTTGGCAGTAGCAGGCGACCCCAGCAACTTTTTTAAGGCCGCGACCTTCGACATGCTGGACAAAATTAAACGAAAAGTTTCACAGCGTACATGCCAAGGTGAGCACATAAAGTACATGTTAACTTGATCAGCTTAAGTTCCTGCTTCTGTGTGGCTTAAAATAAAACAACGATAACTATAAAATCTTAGAAATAATATTTGGTGTTTGGTCTTTTTAATAACGGCAACACTTCGATATGTTCTGGAAATTACAGGATTGATTTGTTGGTCGTTTTTTTGCGCGATTCATGTCGTCAAATAGTAGATTTCGAAGATATTACTTAAGTATCGTTTTATCATTTATTTATTTTTTCTTTCACAGTGCAAACAGAGGTTTCAAGTAAGTCATTCATTGATGTAACCATGAGGAGACATTTATTTAAATATACTTTTTAAAATTTTATGATGAGAAAAAATGTGCTTAAATTATGTAGGTTTACGTATAGATTGAAGTATGATAGTATATTTGAAAGAAGTGTTGCGAATATAAGTAGTACTTGTTTAAGATAGCTGTTCATATTTAATTAATTACTATTTTAACAAAATCCTTTTCAGAGCCTTCCACTGGTAACTACATTTTTTTTATTCTTACATGTTTTTTTAAATTATCAAAGAGCTTTAATTTCCAAACTAACTAGATTAAAATAAGTAGAATATATTTATTTTTAAAATTAATAGTTATTAATATTAAAATAGTTTTATAAATTATAAGATTTTAATTAACCAAAATGTATATTTAAAATAACGATTTTTATTTTTATTCCATTTCCTCCACTGTTTAAAGGAACAGATGATTCAGGTAAACACGATTAATTTTTGTTTATTTTATTCGAGTGTGACTATAACACCAATTCATAGTTAGTGGCTAGATATCTACTAGTATTGATTTTTAGGAATTAAATGTTTTAATTTAATTTTGTTTTAAATAATTGGTAATTATATATTTTTTTCTATCCAAAAACAGAGTTGTTAATTGAAGATCGTAAGTTATTTTTAATGATATCATATTTGAATTATATAGAAGTATTATGAAAATGCATAATTTAAATTACAGATTAAAGTTTTCATTGTTTAAAAATTGCATTGAAAAATCGTATAATAGTGCATGTTTTATAATGTTAACAAATGGCATTGAGTAATGATATACTAATTCCATGTTTTAAAATGCAAAAAAAATGTACATTGAGTATTGCTATAATAAGTCAAAGTTTGAAAATATTGAAATAATTGCAATGAATAATGCTATAACGTGCGTATTTTTAAAATTTCAGTTGACACTCTACCAAAACCAACCGGTACGTATGTTGCAAATACATAATTCTAAACAAATAGTATTAATTCTGATGATTTCCAATATTTTATTATTGTCTACTATAAATAACATTACTGACGTTGTATTTGAAATATAAATTAACACATTCAGTTATTTAAATTTTTTAGCTAAAAATACATTTTAGAAGTGTTTAACTTATTTCACAAATTTATTCTTGTGTATTGTACTATTGAAACTAGTCTTATCATTTATAATTTTAAAATATTAAAGTAATCCTTAGCTTTATTTATTGTTTTGACTTACATAATAAAATATTACTTTGTCAATATAAACTTAAACAAAATATTTTATATTTAAACGAATATTTGGAAAAAGTGCAATTTTAAGTTGTGTCATTTATTTTGTTCAATCTTTGTATCCGTAGCCCCTCCGAAACCGTACACAAATCTGGTGGATGTTGTTGTCGCCATTGATGGCTCCACCAATTCAGGAAAAGTCAACTTTCCCAAGCTGCTCTACTTTGCCGCCAGCGTCATACGGTACTTTAAAATCGGAAACAAAAATGCGCAGTTCGGCCTCATCGTCTTCGGCGAAACCCCCAAGAAAGTTTTTGATCTCTACAAAAATGATAACCCAGAAACAGTTATTGAGGTAAGAATGCATGCGATTGATTATCTTAAAAACAGCTTGAATAATAAACAACTCTTTTATATCTTTGAAAATTAGTTTTAAATGCATACAGGCCTACTTTTCAAACTTATAGCTAATATTATTAACATTCAAGAAAAAAAATTAAAATCTCTATGATTACGATATGGCTGGTGTAATAATTCTTCAGGCTGTTGAAGTAAAATCAGTACTTAATTATTACTTTTTTGAATAGGTGTCGACTTATGTTTAAAAAAAAAAGGCTGGTATAGCTTTTAATCACGAAAACTTGTATCAATGTTTCTCAGTCGACTTTATCTGCACCATTTGTGGGCGGAGCTCCAAACTTCCACAAGGGCTTCAAGAAAATCATCGAGGACAACATGTTCTCTGAGGCCTCGGGTGGGAGGGACGTCCCGAAGGTTGTGCTGCTCATCACCAGCGGACCATCCCAAAGCCCGAGTTTATGTAAGTGCCTACAATAGGGCTGGTAAGTAGGTCACCAACCAGTTATATGGCTCATGCAGGTTTTATTGAGCCGTTGAACTGTTTGGTGACCTACTTACCAGCCCTATTGACACAATATTTTACACGCTTTCTGTACACTGACATTATTTTTTTCAATAGTAATTTGTGTTATTGTTACTGTAGCAACAGCACTCATTCGTCAGCCACCCTTTATTAATCATTCAAATATTATAACACGCCTATTTCTTTTAACGATCTTGCGATGTCAATGAACATACACATTGTCCATGTCTCATCAGCTGATCAGCTGGCCAAGAAACTGAAAAACCAAGGTGTGACCATTATATCTGTGGGAGCCGACAAGGCCAACCCAAGTGAACTGATCAAGATCTCAGATCTACCAAAGAACGTCATCAAGGTGGACACAGTGGACAATCTGGACACAGTCAAAGACAAAGTCTCCAAGGTCATATCTGAAGGTAGTGTTCAAATGCAATTAGTTTCATCTCAACTTTGAAAACTAACGCTAACTGCTGAACACAAACACACACACACGTATATATGTGTATATATATATATATATATATATATATATATATATATATATATATATATATATATATATATATATATATATATATATATATATATATATATATATACATACACATATATATGTGTGTGTGTGTAGGTGTGGGTGTGTATATTTATAAATATTCATTTATATGTTTATATATCTCCAGCTCCAAAACTATCAAGTTCAGAATCACCTGACTACCTAGAAGAAGAGTTGCCCTTCCTAGTTGATGATACTACCGCAAGTCCTCAAGTTCAGACGACTGCCCTCCCATCAGAGGACTACATACAGTACCTAGATGTTGATACAGAGTCGAAACCCTCGGGCACAACCGATTACATAATTTATGAAGAGGATCCATTCCCGGATGATTTTGGTGGTGTTGTGAAGCTTTGCGGCAGCAATGCCATGACTCTTGAATTAGAGCTTCCACAAACGGTTGCCGGTATTGCATTTTTTATGTTCACATTTCAATGGTTTAAATTGTCTGAAATGTAAACCTCCTTATTTATATTTTAAACGAAGTTAAAATTTTGGCATAAAGTATGCTGGTTGAAAATTATTATAATACTTATTAAAATTAAAGCGTTCTAAATATTTTAAGTGTTGATTTACAGAGCCATCGGGTAGAGCACCAGCCGCTTCTAAATGTACGAAAAATGTGAAGAAAGACGTCGTCTTCGTACTGGACTCCTCAGCCAGCGTCACCTCCGACAACTGGTCGAAACAGCTGCAGTTTGCCGCCGATCTTGTGAAGCTCTTCAACCTGGGCGACACTGGGTTCCAGTTCGGTGCTGCTTCCTACGGCTACACTGGGGATAAACTCTTCGACCTCAACAAATTTCAAGACGCCGCTGCGATAGAAAAGGTGATTTCATGTGGTGTATAACTCTCTCTTAATGCTGAACATACAATAGAGATCACACACATATACAGATATAATATATTTTAAACAATATTCGATTTTTAGGGAAAAATGTAAATAAGACTCATAAAAAATACCTAGGCGTGATTTACTTCATCTAGTTTGTAATACAACTGAACCGCCTACACAGTCTTGTTATTACAATTAAAATGTTTTACGAAATTGCAGGATTTGGATCCAGAAAATAAGTCCTAATTTTTTTATTATATTTGAATACTCATGTTAGTTTATATATTTTACATAATTGAACATGAGTAGCTATTTTATATTTCATTTAGTCAGAGTTTAAAATTAAGCTATACGATTGATATAAGCTATACGATTGATACGGCTGTCAATAATGTCAATGATGTGAGATAGAACTAACAAATCGATCATGAAAATCCCCCCGTACATATATATTTAATAAAATGTTGATTCCATTTAAAGGCATTGAAAGGCGCCAGGTACCAGAATGCCCAGTCCTACGCACACAAGGGCCTGAACTTGATCACAAAGAGAAACATCTTCTGTACCGCCGCAGGTGCCAGGGCCCCTGCTCAGAAAGTCATCGTTCTCTTCACTGACGGGGTGTCAACCGACAGTTCAAAAAGTAAGGTCTTTAACTATCGAGCCTTCAAACATATTTTAACACAGTAATAGTCAATTTTAATTGACGTTTAAGGACACTCAACGAAAAAATGTATTGATACTAAGATCGTTTCAATTTTAACGATCCAATTTTAAAAGCAAAACAAAAATAAATAAATAAATAAAATCTAGTTAAATATTTGAAGTAAAAGAGTATTAATAGAATGGGTGCTTTAACACTAGTAGTATTTATGTGTTTTATAACCAGACCTAAAATGCAGACAGCGTAAAGGCTTAGCTTATTTAAGACATCATGAGTTAAATATTACTGCAGCCATTGGGTAAATCTGTAAATTATTTCAGCCATCTTGGAGGCTACCAAGCTAAAGCTGCTGGGAGTACGTATCATCACCGTGGCTGTCGGCAATGAAGTCTCCCCCCAGGAGCTGGCTGCCATATCTAAGCCGTCAGACACCTTCAAGGCGTTTAGTTTCAATACTTTGGAGTTCGTCAAGAAAGATTTGGTCGATGTCTTGTGCAGTAAGTAGAAAACAGCCGATTTTGTTCAGTAGTCATTTGCTTTGAACCTATTTGAACCTAATTTAATTAGTTTTATAAAATAAAAGTGCCTTTATTTAATTTTTTAAAATCTTTTACGTGTATATATTTAATTTGTCGTCCATTGCTTATCCTAAATGACATTAGTTGAATTGTGAGTACAGCTGTACATTATTTCCTTTTATTTCAGATTGAAGGATCGAATGATGAAAAACTACAAATGTAATTTTCTCTATTATTTTTAGTGCTCTGTTAAACTAACATTAATAAATTTTAACTTAATGTTAAAATATTACGCTTTAAAAATTCTATTTTAAATATTTGTATGAAATTTGTGTAAATTCCAAAAAAAAACCGTGTGTCAAGAATAACTATTGAAACCACTTATAACTTTAACATATGTGTCTTAAAAATGATGAATATCTGCACTTGACTTTGTTTTCTTTGATTTTCTTGTTTGTTGTGTCCTAATGTATTGGATTTAAGATGTGTTTTTAATGTTTATTCATAGTTTTACAAAACGTGTGTTAGAGATTTTCAATTAAATTTACGCATTTACCGCAAATTATGTAATGTAACAGGTGATGGTATCTTGGTTTAATAAATACCAGTATAATCGTTTCAACAAATACAAAGTTCTGAGTGTAAGAGGTGTGTATACCGTCTTTCACCCTTTAACTTTGAGCATAGTTTCCCCCTAGTCTTTTGAAGTTGAAAGTAACATTTTTAATTAGTAGACATTAATCATTTTAATAACAAATCCTAAAATGCAACGAACTAAAAAAATATGGAACTGGTTGCATTAAAAGTAAATTTACCAATGCAAATAAAGGAAGTTGTAATATAAAATATAGCAAATTAACTAAAGATTTAGTAAATAGTTAGACTGCAAGAAATTTAGTATAATTTTGAATATAAAAGGGAAATAATTGTAAATATATTTGAGTTTTGGTATTTTTGAGTTCATTCCTTTGAACAGATCGTAAGTGCAACACTGTCAGAAGATGAAACAAAATATAACCACTAGCTTTGTAGCAAAGTAGACTGCCAGGTGTAACTTGTTCTAAAGAATTATTAAATTATTTCATGATCTGTGTTATAAAATATTCAATCATGCTTTAGTTAGCGCCAGTGAGGATGGTAACTAATGCTAGTTTAGGCGTTGTCTAGTGCTAGTGGAGGCGTGGACCTGCCAATGGAGGCGTGGACTAGTGCCGGTGGAGGAGTGGACTAGTGCTAGTGGAGGAGTGGACTAGTGCTAGTGGAGGAGTGGACTAGTGCTAGTGGAGGAGTGGACTATTGCTAGTGGAGGAGTGGACTATTGCTAGTGGAGGAGTGGACTATCGCTAGTGGAGGGTTGGACCTGCCAATGGAGGCGTGGACTAGTGCCGGTGGAGGCGTGGACTAATGCCAGAGAAGGGGACTAGTGCTAGTGGAAGAGTGGACTAGTGCTAGTGGAGGAGTGGACTATTGCTAGTGGAGGAGTGGACTATCGCTAGTGGAGGGTTGGACCTGCCGGTGGAGGCGTGGACTAATGCCAGAGAAGGGGACTAGTGCTAGTGGAAGAGTGGACTAGTGCCAGTGGAGGCGTGATCCAGTACTAATATAGGCACTGTCCGTTGCTAATGGAGGCGTCGACCAGAATTTGAAGAGACGTGTGCTGGTGCTAGGGGAGGTATGGACTAGTGCTAGGGAAGATGCGGACTAGTACTAATGGAAGCGTAGACTATGAGTTCAAGAAGAGGCGTGGTCTAGTGCTAGGTGTTCACGAGTTCTAGGTGAAGTTGTCATCGACAAGAGCCTGCATATAGAAATATAAAACACGTACAGTGTTATTTGAACGTTAATTTTTCATATGCCGAAGTCCCTGAAACTCTACTTCATTTGCCCCTTGTGTCTTGAGTATTCTATTTATGACGTTCACAAGGGGGGGTGTGTTCATATGGACGTCCACAAATAATAAAGCCTTATCAGTAAATATGTACACAATATATGTTACTGAAATTGGTAGTAAGTTTTGAGAGATCTCTTAAAATGTTTGGGGACGTCCACAATGGGGGGGGGGGATACGTTCGAAAGTGGACACGTGTGGACGGGTGAGTAGGGGCGAGGGTTGCTGAAATCTGAAATTTTTGTGGATGTCATAAATGGATGACTCCGAACGGGAAAGATGATGATAATAGTAAGATAGTTTAAAACTATTATAAAATAAATGACGTACATTTTATAGCCAAATCGCATCAGAATGAATGAGTGACGCTAAATCATTGACTTGTAACAAAAACACAAGCAGTTAAAAAACCCGAACCCGTTTCCCAACGCACAGGTGTGATTGGAGCCTCAATGCACAAAACACCAACAGACCTCGCGGGGGACAAAAGCCGGCTACACGGGCGTCATGTGACCGCTTTAAAATAGCCACGTGCTACTATTTATAGAGCAGCCCTGGCAGCCCTATTGATTTATTCTTTTATTAGATCGTTTTTTTTTTTAGAACCGAAGCAATAGCTGTTTGTCTGTATTGAAACATTCAAACGTAACCGAATAAAAAAAAAGTTCAACACAGATTAACGTGCATACAGGTGTGTTTGTGTGCGTCAGTAAACACTACTATGCTATCTAAAAATGTTGCTATAATCATCTAAATAACAGATCTCCATTTAGACCTGATCGACCCTGAGGTAGCTTAGTCTTCTGGTCCATTTGTTAAACTAAAATACGGGGGTCCTTCTGTCTCTTTCATAAGTTACACCAAAGTATGGTATTCAATGAAGATCAAAGCGTGTTAAGGGCACGACACCATACATTGAAACTCAAGCGTGTAATTATATCGTCGGCACTTCCACTGGTAGACGTATGGAAATAAAAGAAAAAAATGTGAATAGCGTCTTGTAGTGTCAGAAATTAAACTATCACAGGTGCATGTTGTCGTGATTTTAAAATATAAATTGCGTCGACAGGTTGCTGAATATTATTTGAGTGCTTATAATTTAGATGGTGTATTGTAAAATTATCCAGGTTCGGAAGATTACATTCTAACGAAGGTAAATATAAATATTAATCTAGACTTGAAATTATATGTTATCAATAATTTATTCTTGTTTCTAAAATATTGGTTTCTTTTTTGTTTTATTTCATCTGAACTTAGAGACATTTCTCCTTAACTTTCCTATGGTTGAATTACAGGCTGTTTGTCGCTGTAATGTTGTGGTACTGTTTGAAAATATCTGGCCTTTTTCGAGCGGTCTCTGACATTTGTATCGCGCTGTGCTGTGTATGATATTTATTATGGTCGGAATATGCTTGCCATTTGTAACGACTGTGTATGACATTTGTGTTGTACTATGTATGACATGTCTGTCGCTCTGTATATGACATTTATGTCGGACTGGTAATGATCATCTGTGTTGGAAAGTGTATGATATTTGACATGGTCGGAGTGTGCATGACATTCGTTATCGCATCATCGCCTGACTATGTATGGTATTTGTCATCATCTGACTGTGTATGACATATGTGTCTGACTATGTATAACATTTATGTCTGTTTATGGCGTTTGTCATAGTCGGAGTTTGTATGACATATGTGTCGGTCTGTGTATGATGTACGCTGACGGGAACTGGCATTACCCCCCGTCAATTACCCTCCCCCCGGACATCCCCCGACATTATCCCCCGGAGTAATTACCACCGCTCAATAGGACATTACCCCCCCCACCCACGGACTTTGCTTATGGGCAGCTAGGGTTAAGGTTAAGGTTAAGGTTAAGGTTAAGGTTAAGGTTAAGGTTAAGGTTAAGGTTAAGGTTAAGGTTAAGGTTAAGGTTAAGGTTAAGGTTAAGGTTAAGGTTAAGGTTAAGGTTAAGGTTAAGGTTAAGGTTAAGGTTAAGGTTAAGGTTAAGGTTAAGGTTAAGGTTAAGGTTAAGGTTAAGGTTAAGGTTAAGGTTAAGGTTAAGGTTAAGGTTAAGGTTAAGGTTAAGGTTAAGGTTAAGGTTAAGGTTAAGGTTAAGGTTAAGGTTAAGGTTAAGGTTAAGGTTAAGGTTAAGGTTAAGGTTAAGGTTAAGGTTAAGGTTAAGGTTAAGGTTAAGGTTAAGGTTAAGGTTAAGGTTAAGGTTAAGGTTAAGGTTAAGGTTAAGGTTAAGGTTAAGGTTAAGGTTAAGGTTAAGGTTAAGGTTAAGGTTAAGGTTAAGGTTAAGGTTAAGGTTAAGGTTAAGGTTAAGGTTAAGGTTAAGGTTAAGGTTAAGGTTAAGGTTAAGGTTAAGGTTAAGGTTAAGGTTAAGGTTAAGGTTAAGGTTAAGGTTAAGGTTAAGGTTAAGGTTAAGGTTAAGGTTAAGGTTAAGGTTAAGGTTAAGGTTAAGGTTAAGGTTAAGGTTAAGGTTAAGGTTAAGGTTAAGGTTAAGGTTAAGGTTAAGGTTAAGGTTAAGGTTAAGGTTAAGGTTAAGGTTAAGGTTAAGGTTAAGGTTAAGGTTAAGGTTAAGGTTAAGGTTAAGGTTAAGGTTAAGGTTAAGGTTAAGGTTAAGGTTAAGGTTAAGGTTAAGGTTAAGGTTAAGGTTAAGGTTAAGGTTAAGGTTAAGGTTGAGGTTGAGGTTGAGGTTGAGGTTGAGGTTGAGGTTGAGGTTGAGGTTGAGGTTGAGGTTGAGGTCGAGGTCGAGGTCGAGGTTGAGGTCGAGGTTGAGGTTGAGGTTGAGGTTGAGGGTGAGGGTGAGGGTGAGGGTGAGGTTGAGTTGACGTTGACGTTGACGTTGACGTTGACGTTGACGTTGAGGTTTTGGGTTATGGTTATGGGGGGTAAAAACAGGCGGAAAATGTCCTGTTTGTAATTGACGATGGGGCTAATGTCCTTTAGCCCTCACGATCATTGTAAAACGCATGCTGACATTTGTTTTGTATGAAGCACGCTGTCATTGTCATGGTTGGACTAGCGTCGAGTCATTACCGAGGGCTTGCTCAACCGCGGCGATTAAATACTCATTTAATGGAATCAGAGCCAGTTAATGGTGTGGGTGCTTTCATGCGTTCAATTCGCGCCATTCATGTGAAACTACAATTTGTTTTTGCAGTTTGATTTGTATATAAGCCTGTGATTCCTGTTGAAAAACAATTCTAAACAAAGTCGTGTTTTATTTTTTTATTTATTTTTTTTTGTAATTTTTTTTTGTTGTTTACCATGTTTAAAGCTTAAAGTCGTGTCCCGCGTTGATTTGCATGATTAAACGAGACCGTAGTCTCATGTATAAAACATCCGTGCATGCTGTCCAGAAAATAATACTCACAGCAAGCAAATGCACGTGAATATTTCATGATCGGTTCCATGGTCGTTAGACCGTCACGGTTGGTTTGTGTTCTTCAGTTCCGTTTATGTTTTTTTGTCTTGGCTATGTTGAAACACTTTAAAAAAATGTTTTTTTGATAATTCTAGGCTAAAAACTGCCAAATGTAACAACGTATTTCTTGTATTTCTATGCTATAAACTGACATTTCTAAACCCAAATAGTTTATATGTTTACATGTGCAAAATTATTCACATAGGTTTTTTTTTTTTGGAATCCGAACTTTTCTGTTTTGTGTAAATTAGTAATATTTAAAGTCAGAGGGTTGACAGTTCATTTTCTTATTTTGACCACATTTCAACCTAAGTATTTTTTAAAAATGTATTACCTTCACCACCATACCAGTATTAATATGCATTCAAAAACATAAACGTTTCACAAATCAGTAGAATAGATACATGTTTTAGTGCTTTGTGTTTAACAAGTATCTATTTAGCAAATTTAGATTAAGCCATCAATGTAGACCAAAATAGCTTCACCTATTTTGTTTTTATAAACATGAGTAATCTGCCCTATACATTAAAAAATATTCTTATATAACACCACGGGGGCTGGCAACTCGGGATATAAACATGATTTTAAATCAATGTTTAATTACTTAAACTTTTTAAAATAGAATATAATCTCGTAGAAAAAAGAATTTTGCTCCAAGTGAACGGCAAAGAATTTGTGTATAATGCAGAATATAATTAGCATTTTATAAATTCACATGCGTTTTTTTGGGAAATTGGAAATAGCGTACATTACTACTTCCTGTTCAACGAAAATTATTCAAAATGTGTCGGAAGGCAGAAAATTATATCTTTTACTTATATTTGAATATATATATATATATATATATATATATATATATATATATATATATATATATATATATATATATATATCTGAATCAGTACTCAGTACTCAAGTTAACTAAAAGTAGAATAAGTTCCATTTCTAGTTATTGGAAATTGTCCAGAAGTTGATACAGAACTATAAATTTGATATAATACTTGTATATGAAATTTCATCAACCCAGCTATAACGGTACTCAAGTTATCGTGTTCACACACATACACACACATATACACATACACATACATAGATACACACATAGACATACGGACAAAATTAAAAAACTATGTTTTTCAAACTCGTAGACGGGTACTCGTCGAGATTTGTAAAATTCTCGATTTCGATTGTTTGCACAATTACAATACTTCCTCTTTACTTCGTTTACAAAAACAAATGTATCTATAAATATTTGATATGTTTGTTTTTTGCCGGGTGATGTTGTTTTAATTTCTACCAACTTTTTTTTGTCTTCGAGTCATTGATTCGATAGTGCAGGAATAAATCAATACCTACGTTACATCAACGCCTTTAGAAAACATTCTACCCCCTTAATGGAATCGGATACGACTCGATATAGGGGTAGCAAACATCAAAACTTTGACTGACGGGCTGATTGCAATTAATTTGTAATTGGTCAACGTAAGCTAGCGGCTAATGGTCTCATGAGGGACAAGGTGGTTTCAAATAAACTGGAACGTTTTTTTTTCCCCAGTGCAACCGAAGGATCATAGACGTTTTAATGTATCTATAAACTAAATGTGGTTTAATTTGAGTCTTTAAAAGACCGGTCATGTGGAACATCTAACTGAATTGCAGTTATCTGGTTGGGTGACGCAGGGTAGCTCAACAACTAGATTGGTTTATGCGTATAGTGGTATAACGACACAGAACCACAATACCGGAGACTCTACAAACTGATCTATGTATGCTCTACAAACTGATCTATGTATGCTTGACGTGGTATAACGAGATAGAATACATCAACATATATTCTACAACTGGAACAATCTGTGCGTGGAGTGGTATAACAATACAGAACCACTACAACATATATTCTACAACTGGAACAATCTGTGTGTGGAGTGGCATAACGAGATAGAAGCAGAACAAAAGCGATGCTATGTGGCTAGGATAGTTAAGCTACTGAAGGAATTATTTGAACGCTGCGTGTTATAACGAGATAGAAACACAAGAGCAGAGATGTTGGAGCTCAAACAGATGTTTAAAGCCAACGAGGTTTTTACAATTATCTCGAATTTTAACATTTGTTTGTGTGCAGCTGTACCTATATACTCGAATTTATCTGTGTAGCTAAATTACTCCGTCTCAATTTGGTGATCGCTACTAATTCTTGTATCTCATGTTGTTGGAAATCAATTTAGTTAAAAAGTAACTACGTATGAAGTTATAAAAAAGGGACATAAGAAGTTATAAAAATATTAGGGAATATTATAATTTGCTAAATGTATGTGTAGTGTAGATGATTATTTGTAGGAGCTTATATGATACAAACATACAAAAAAAGGTTGATTTATTCATTTTAATATGATCAATCAGAGTAAACTCAATAACAAGTTTCTCAAATGTGTTAAACATTTTATCTAACACATATTTTTAAATACATTTTATGACTCAAGAAGATATAACATTTTCAACATTATAAAAAAATTTGTGTATCATTGGGATAGTTTGTCATTTGGTATCAAAAGGAA
Organism: Physella acuta; assembly: GCF_028476545.2. Classification (NCBI taxonomy): domain Eukaryota; kingdom Metazoa; phylum Mollusca; class Gastropoda; family Physidae; genus Physella; species Physella acuta. The sequence continues at coordinate 42,093 of NW_026732109.1, read as the reverse complement.
GGTTCGTCATATGGTATCAGAAGGAATGTTTGTCAATGGGTATCAGAAGGAAGGTTTGTCATTTGGTATTCGGAGAAAGGTTTGTCATTTGGTATCAGAAGGAAGGTTTGTCATTTGGTATCAGAAGGAAGGTTTGTCATTTGGTATTCGGAGAAAGGTTTGTCATTTGGTATCAAAAGGAAGGTTCGTCATATGGTATCAGAAGGAAGGTTTGTCATTTGGTATCAGAAGGAAGGTTTGTCATTTGGTATTCGGAGAAAGGTTTGTCACTTGGTATCAGAAGGAAGGTTTGTCATTTGGTATCAGAAGGAAGGTTTGTCATTTGGTATCAGAAGGAAGGTATCATTGGGATAGTTTGTAATTTGGTATAAGATAGAAAGTTTGTTATTTGGTGTCAGAAGGTAAGTTTGTATTTGGAATCACAAGGAAAGTTTATTATGTGGTATCAAGTTAGTGCATAATTTACCTTCAACACAACACAACACAACCTATTTCAGGATCATCATTTAGTTAACTGGTTATTTAGTTGTAAAGATTTTACACGTAGCTTTTACACGTCTACATACATTTAACGATACATTTAGATCAATAGCTATGCGTTTCATGAAAAATTCGTTCCCGTGAATGCAAATTGCGTCTGCAATCATATACATTATTCGCACAAAATCTTCGGTTCATTGTTTACTTTAAGATAAATGATGTGAAACTTCACACCATTAAATGTTTATTAATATTCTGCTCACGATAATATCTTGCCGATCATAGTTAGACTGGTTTAATCCTTCGATAGTTCGTACAGATAGACTTATTAACCTCAGACAAATCGGATCATATTCATACGTATTTAAACTACAGACAATTCGGATTATACAGTTAGACTTTTTTAAACTACAGACAATTCGGATTATACAGTTAGACTTATTTAAACTACAGACAATTCGGATTATATAGTTGACTTATTTAAACTACAGACAATTCGGATTATACAGTTAGACTTATTTAAACTACAGACAATTCGGATTATATAGTTAGACTTATTTAAACTACAGACAATTCGGATTATACATTTTTGCTTATGTATATCTTCCACGGATCTGAACATTCAGTTAAACAAATGTAAACCCACCACAGACGATAAAATTAGACTTATGTAAACTTTGTACAGAACATTCCGTTAGACATGTATAAACATTCTTCAGAACATATAGCTAGATATATGTAAAACTTTTACATTTCATACCGTTAGTCTAATTTAAACCTTCCACAGAGCCACCCTACCAGAATGAAACGCGGGGACTTTGAAAAGTCCATGCAAGAGAAATCATCCTCGGCTGGTCTAATTAAAATATTCTCCAAATTTGCGGACAAAACCTCATTAAACGGCATACCATTCATCAACTCGACACACAATTTGTTGGTCAAGGCCGTCTGGTCATGTCTACTAGCTGTAGCCATTGGGGCTATGTTTTTTCATCTGTACAAGTATGATCTGCATCTCTTTCACATTAGCTTTACCTCTAGTTAAACTCAGATATCATCGTACTAAAACTTGTCCTCATTAGTATTTCACACATTTAGAAAACAGATTAGGCTTAAACAAATGAACATAATTAATACCACCTATTTTCGTTAAGATTCGTTAAGCTTTTATAAATAAAAAATGTATGAATAAAAATCGATTTAAAATTAGTTAGAACAGATGGTAATTTACAGACAGTCTAGCCACTGCTTGTTGTTGCAGCCTCTTCATAACGTATCTGTCCTTCGGAAAGCATTCACAAATAAGCCTGGGTTTTAGCACCTTAGATTTTCCGGCTGTCACCATCTGTAACGTCAACATGATGCGGTTGTCCCAGGTAAGATTTTAAAAAATTTAGCTGCACGTTCTTAAGTAACTGGAACACTGCCCACCCCCACTTGTCCCATATCTTAGTGTACTCACTTGAGAAGTCCATTCCACCACACAGCATACCGATGGTATTAGCTATGTGATGCCGTATCTCACTCTATGGATATCCGGGCATTTACCATGATGATTCCCTATATCCACCTGCGCACACTGGCTTAGGAATATAAACTCGCAACACACAACAAACTAGTTTGATTCATCATGTTGTGCCCCTCATGCATAAATTAAAAGCTTTAACACGTAAAACACATATATGAACGAAATGATTAAAAATATCAGCAGTTACAAAAGCAACTGTTCTTGTTTCTCAATTATAAGTAAAAAGAAAAAACTGCTCTTTTTCTGTTAGTTCCCGATAACACGTTTTATAATTACTTCAATTGTTGTAAACAGTCATCACCTCGTAAAAAAAATACAACCTTTTTTTGTTTCCAGAAAAAATCAGCCTCCCGTGAGATTCAAGAGCTGATTGAGAAAGTCAGCCCTGATAAAATGATGCAACAGGCCAAACAGTGGAAACCTACCTACGTGGATCAAGACAACACGACACGGAGAAAAAGGCAAACGCCTGCCTCAACGTCCAATAGGTCCGTTCAATGTTAATAATTATTGTGTTTTGTTTTGGTCTGTATAACACAAACAGTTAGTAAACCCCACTATCCAGAGACAGTCTTACAGAATTTATACTAATTACCGAAGCCAAAACAAAAGCACGTTGAAATATAAATGCAATACGTCAGTCAGATAAACATCAGATCAATGCTGCATTATGGCTGAGTTTAGAACTTTGTTTTTAACTCTTTGTCTACTGATGGTACTTATAAGTACCACTTTAATGTAGTGCCTAAGTTGAATTTTTAAAATTATTTGTATAATTAATAGTATTGTCTCCCCTGAGTCACTGGTTTTTGGTTGGATCGACGTTTTTTTACTTTCTCGTATATACGAAGTATAGAGAAAGTACTGTAATCGTGCACACAAAAAAAACATGAAATTTTGACAGTTTTACCGTTTTACTCCTCAGTCCTTCATCACATTTGGAGTATAGAGGACTTATTTTAATCAGGCGAAAATTGTAAAAACAAATAAATAAACGTTTTGGCGTTTTATGCGTTATCGAGTCGTAAAAACTGGACTTTGCAATTCTGTCCGTATGTCTGTGTGTCTGTGTGTATGTCTGTGTGTAAACACGATAACTTGAGTACCGTTACAGCTAGGTTGATGAAATTTCATATATAAATATTTCATCAAAATCGTAGATCCTGATCAACTTTTCAGCAATTTCCGATAACCGGAAGTGGTACTTTTTCTACTTTGAATTTTTCAAAAGCCTATAAGTTGCGTACTATTTTAGGTAGATGCATGAAATTTCACATGTAAGTAGAAGATCTAATTTTCTACCTTCTGTCAAATTTTGAGTAATTTCCGTTCACCGGAAGTACTAATTTACGCTATTTCCGATTTCTCAAAAAACGCATGTAAATTTATAAAGTACTAATAATATCCCGCACTTTTATACACATTTTATCAGGCGTTCACTTGGTGTGGGACGGAGTGGTCTAGCGGTAGAGAGCTGGACTGCTAACCCATTCGTCTCGAGTTCGAATCCGAGTTCAAGTCAGTAGACCGTCCCTGAGTCCACCCAACTCTGATGGGTACCTAACTCCTGTTAAGGAAAGTAAAGGCGGCTGGGCATAGTGCTGACCACACTATCTCTTCATATGCCGAGGTCACAGAAACAAGTGAACTCTACTTCACTTGCCCCATAGACCGTCAGGTTTGAAAGGGAAACTTTTCACTTGGTGTGCAATTCTTTTTTTTTACGAGATTCTATTCTATTATAAAAAGTTTAAGTAATTAAAAATGAATAACAAATATTGTCTATGTCCTGAGTTGCCATCCTTCGTAATTTTATATTAGAATATTCGAGAAAGTTTAGGGTAGATCACTCCCGGTTTATTTTTTAAATTGCCGATGCGGCGCTATTTTCAATCTCTTCCTGTATCGGTAGCCCACAATTGTGCAGTACAGGTCTCATAAGTGTTCTTAATTTCTCTTCGTTTTACCTTAATATTCAAGTTTTCAAGACCAAATTATTTTTATTGTGTTTAACTTCTATTTATTTAATTTTAGTGAAATTGTCTTTGTGTTAGATCAATGTTTACATGGGTACTTAGTAGTGCAATCAGGCCACATGGTCATGTTTTTTATGATTTTTTGGAAATGTCACATTTTCGACATGGAGTGACATAAAATTATTTTGATAGTAAATGATCGAAATGTACTCAAAAATGATATAAAAAGAAGGTTAGCATATGGTTTACCTAACAAATATTGTGAATAAATATAGATTTAAAGTAGAAAGAGAATAACAAGATTAAAGATATAACATGCAGGTTAGTTTAATAGGTTTAGTAAAGTTTAGTTGTATTCCTAAGTCTAGTTCTAGTAGTAAGATTTGTTAGTTATATTTGTTGCAGAAAATTGTCTTGCATACAATAACTAGTTTGTATGTAATGTATACATGTAGACTAGTAATAGTCCACACTTCTAGATATAATAAATACAAATGATAGCTACATATAATATGTATCTTATGGTAAATTTTTATCAGTAGACATAAAACTGTGACCACTAAGACTATTCTAAACACATGGAGCTCACTTATATTTATGAATGTTACACGGTAGTGCAGGACTGCCATAACATTCTAGTAGGCAACAATCATACTAGTATTACTAGTAGTAGTGTACTGAATGACTAAAATATTTTGTTTTTGCGGCTCAATGTAATTTCTATTGGAAGCTTCAAGCAAAAGCAGGATAGGCCCAGCGACTTTTACCACACTAGAAAGACCACAGGCAAGAATGTATCACTTAGGAATAAAGGATTAGAACATGGCACCTTTTTCTGTGTTTGGTACAGTCAGGAGAAGGTCTAATATGTGTTCCCATAGAAAATACAGTCTGAAACCATACTCAAAATATACTTCTACGAGAAAAATGGCCCGTTGAGGAAGGATACACCGGGCGCTAGGTTGATAGTGCTGTCTCTTTTCTCAAAACTAAAACCAACCCACCCCCCCCACACACACCACCCCCCACCCCCACCCCTCCCACCCCCACCCACCCCACACACCACCCCCCAACCCCCCCCCCACCCCCACCCCCACCCCCCCCACCCCCACCCCCCAAAAAACATGTCTACCGTCCCATTCAACGAAATATAATTATATACTTTTTCCAGTGTCCGCCCCCTCCCCGAAAATTCTACCCCCGCCCCCGAAAATTTCAAGTACCCCCACCCCTCTCCGGGGAGGAAAAAGTCTGAAAGAAACACTGGTGTCGCGCTTAGCCACTACGCGAAGAATTGCATTAAAGAAATTGCAAGAAAACCACTTTTTAGATTAGACACATTAATTAGGCGGTAATTTTATTATAGAGTATCGATGAAGAAATTTCTTTTGAGTTGGGGAGGGGGGGGGGGGCTCAGACGTTCTTACGCGTGGGGTGGGGCTTCGCCCCTACCCGAAGAATTGTATGCAAGAAACTCTTCACGCAAACCATTTAGATTAGACAACATTTCCTTTTTATTCAATGTTTACGCGATAATCAATGACGTCATTATATTACTGTGTGCACTTTCCGCCTTGAGATTATTTTCAACTCTATGCTAAATGTGTTGACGTCATACTTCGTTTTTCGAATTACTATGCAGGTTTTTAATTTGCTTGTGTTTTCTCTAGAGCGTTCTTGTCAGATAGACAGACAGAGCGTTCTTGTCAGATAGATACACAGACAGCGAAACTATTATTATAGAAATACGAGAAAAATGGCCCGTTGAGGAAGGGTACAACGGGCGCTAGGCTGATAGTGCTGTCTCTTTTCTCTAAACTAAAACCAACCCACCCCCACCCCCACACACCACCCCCACCCCCACCCCCCCACCCCCCACCACCCCCACCCCCCACACACACCACCCCTCCACACACCGCCCCCCCACCCCCCAACCCCTCCAGCCCCCCCTCCACCCCCCCCCCCCCCCCCAAAAAAAAAACATGTCTACCGTCCCATTCAACGAAATATAATTATATACTTTTTCCAGTGTCCGCCCCCTCCCAGAAAATTCTACCCCCGCCCCCGAAAATTTCAAGTACCCCCACCCCTCTCCGGGGAGGAAAAAGTCTGAAAGAAACACTGAAACCAACCCACCCCCCCCCCACACACCACCCCCCACCCCCACACCCCCCCCCCCCACACACACACCACCCCCCCCCCCCCAAAAAAAAAACATGTCTACCGTCCCATTGCAAGAAAACCACTTTTTAGATTAGACACATTAATTAGGCGGTAATTTTATTATAGAGTATCGATGAGGAAATTTCTTTTGAGTTAGGGAGGGGGGGGGCCTCAGACGTTCTTACGCGTGGGGTGGGGCTTCGCCCCTACCCGAAGAATTGTATGCAAGAAACTCTTCACGCAAACCATTTAGATTAGACAACATTTCCTTTTTATTCAATGTTTACGCGATAATCAATGACGTCATTATATTACTGTGTGCACTTTCCGCCTTGAGATTATTTTCAACTCATTGCTAAATGTGTCGACGTCATACTTCGTTTTTCGAATTACTATGCAGGTTTTTAATTTGCTTGTGTTTTCTCTAGAGCGTTCTTGTCAGATAGACAGACAGAGCGTTCTTGTCAGATAGATACACAGACAGCGAAACTATTAGTATTAATTGTGTTTAAGAGTGAAAATTTAAAAAAAAAATTAAGATTATAATGATTGCCATGATTTTACTTAATTTTACAGTTAATTCATATTTTGCATTATTGTTTTATTTTTTGAGAAAAATGTCCTACGTTCTTAATGGTACTTGTAAGTACCAATATATAATTTGGGCCATTAAAAATTAACGAAACTAAATTTTCTTCAACATATGCTTTAAGTGTGCCAAAAGCAATATATACACCTAGCTTGAGACCAACTTTTATTTAGAACTTAATTCCGTAAATAATGATGTGGAGAATGAGAATGAGAACCGCAATAAAATGCAACGTCAGAAGATTAGAGCTCTGAGCAAAACTTCATATATTGTAAGAAGCTAAATGTTATCAGCTAAACATTACAAAATTTGAACAAAGTTATTATTCTAATCTAAACTTCATGTTAACGAAACAGCCAAGCTCTGTGGCATACGTAACTAATATATGTGTTATGTGGTGTACTTCTGTAGGTTGACAAATGATTTGTTTAAATTTTCGAGCTTCTAGTATTTTTTATTTGTAGCATCATTGAATTAAATCCTATTCGCATCCTGCCTCCAGCACTTCATCATCCAAAATGCGATCCACAAACTTTTTAGACGACTTTAACATGGATTCCAACATGACGTACCTCAGAAGTTGCGCACAGAACACATTTTATGCCAAGGTATGCTTAATGCTATATTAGACATACTAATAAGATGTTGCTATGTTACCGGCTGGGCTACTGTAGATTCGACATTCTCACTCGTTTAAAGCAACCTTTTGCTTTACTTTACTGTCACAAACATGTGGGACGTATATCAATAATATACCATGACATGTTTCTCTCATATAGACATGTGTATAAGTGTAAAACTACAGAGTTTTTCACATCAATAATATACCTTGACATGTTTCTCTCATATCACCATGTGTAGATATGTGTAACTACAGAGTTTTTTTCACATCAGTATTGTAGCTTGTCATGTTTCTCTCATATCACCATGTTTAGATGTGTGATGACTGCTGGGAAGGAGAGTCAGAGAGCTCTACATTGTACCAAAATGAAGAGCAGTTTCGGGATCTTTTCAGTTTTCAGAATAAGTAAGTAGCCTATTGTTCAGTATCTTCCATATCTGCTTGTAGTCGTTCGAGTTTAGTAGTTTTTTTTTATCACCTGAGCACTACGAGACGTGTGATTGATAGTTTGGCTGTCTTCTGCCGTTATGTAATGTCTCGTGTGTGCTACAGGTCAATACGTTCAGCCCTTGGTCATCAGATACAAGACATGATGCTGCAGTGTTCGTTTGCTGGCCGGAAATGCGTGCAGAGGTGAGTCAATATAACTACATGATGGTACTCACAAGCGTTTGTAACAGACAGTTTCAAATAAAACAGGATACGCTCAACTTTAAAGACGAACAGCAAGATGTATGAAAACAGTAGCATTAATCAACACTAATTCCAATAAAGGCCCTTATGTTCAATCAATAACAATAATAGTACTTTTTGTTATTAAATCAATCAAAATCTGGTAACACTGTAGTTAGATTAGATACTTAGAGAATGTGTACTGTGTTGATCACATAACTTTTAAAATACAAGCAGGCTATTTATAAAACGTATTTCTTTGTTTCATTCAACTACCTACCTGTCATTTAGTTAGACACACTTAACTGGTTTTACCAAATGCAGTAGAATGTTTACATGGACATCTAGGCTCCACCTATCGTAAGTCGGAGTTATCTCCCTTCACATGCAACATCAAATTAATGTTTGAAGCAATGAACGCTAATTACTTAGGCTACCCAAATAGTAATTTTATTGGATATTTCGTACTTATTATTTCTCAATATAGGTGATACTATTAAGATAATATAATTTGTTTTCTTTATAAAAAATAATCATTGTAATCAATAAGTCTCACTTAATTAGACACGATTATACATTTTAAATTTCTCGTACACAGAGTAGGCCGGCCTATAGAGGAAGTACTGTAATCGTGCAAACAATGACATGAAATTTTGAAAATTTTCACAGTTTTACTTCTCAGTACTTCACTATATATGGAGTATATGGGATTTATTTTTATCGTGAAAACACTCTAAATCAAGATGTATCAAATGTCGGCGTTTTACCGGTAATTGAGTCGAAAAAACTGTGCATTGCAATTATGTTAGTGTGCGCATGTGTGTATGTCTGTGAACAGGATAACTTGAGTACAGTTACAGCTAGGTTGATGAAATTTCATATATAAGTATTACATCAAATGTGTAGTTCCGTCTCAACCTCTGAGCAATTTCCGGTTAACGGAAGTAGAACTTAATTTTTAAAAGACTATATGTTGAGTGCTGTTTAAGATAGATAGACGAAATTCGACAAATAAATACAAGATTAAATTATCTGTCTTCTGACACATTTTAGTAAGTTCCGTGTGTACCAGAAGTAGTACTTTACGTTATTTCTGATTTCTCAAAAAAACGCATGTTAATGTATAAAGTTTTAATGTTCCGCACTGCTATACACACGTTGTTTAGACACTTGATGCACAATTCTGTTTTTTAAGAGATTCTACTATATTTTTAAAAGATTAAGTAATTAAAAATTGTTTTACAATATTGTCTATATCCCGAATCGCCACCCCCCGCAGTGTTGTATAAGAATATTCGAGAAAGTTTAGTTGAGATCACTCCCGCTTTATTTCTAAATCAAGACATTATGTTAACTTTTCCGTCGTAGTTTATCTATTTCTAAATTAAGACAATATTTTCAACTTATCGTTTGCTACAAATTTGTCATAATTTTACCTATTTCATAACTAAAACTAATACGTTTTACCCATACCTTATGCATTATGACATAAAGTGTACGTCATTCTCAATTAAGACGTACTCATCGTCTCTTATACTCCTCACCTTTAACCCCAGCAACTTCACCCAGATACAGTCAGCGGTCTACGGGAATTGCTACACAATCGAGTACGACAAGTTTATAGCCAGGAAAAGTGGCCCTTCTGCAGGTACACACTCAGTAGACAAATTCTCTAGCTTACAAGTAAATATATTACAGCTTAAACACTTTTTTTATCATAAAGCTACAAAATTGATTTTGCACCAAATGTATTCTTATTTTTTATTTTCTATAAAGAATGTATTGCAATCGTTACAAAAATTCGAGATTTAAAAATAAATTCGACGTTTAACACTTCCCTGAGTCGGAAAAACATAGTTTTGCATCTTTTCCCGTATGTCTGTGTGTGTTTGAATGTGTGTGTGAGTGTATGTGTATGTATGTATGTTTGTCTGTGAACACGAAAACTTGAATACCGTTACAGCTAAGTAGATGAAATTTCCTATATAAGTAGTATATCAAATATGTAGTTCTGTATTAATTTCTGAGCAACTTCCGATAACCGGAAATGTAATTAGTCTACTTTTAGTATTTCAAAAGCTTTTAACTTGAGATTCTTTTTTCTAGGAGATTTTATTCTGTTATAAAAAAAGTTTAATTAATTTAAAATGGATTAAAAAGCATGTCTATATCCCGAGTTGCCATCCCCCGTAGTGTTATATAAGAATATTCGAGAAAGATTAGGGGAGATTACTCCCGGTTCATTTTATCCAGGCATGCTGTCAAAGTATCTATGAAACGCCTCTTTGTTTTTGTATTACGTGTCGTACACTGGTCATTAGACAATGTTATTTGGTTAAATATTATGAACTTCCTTCATGGCAATCCAGAACTTTTATTTGTTGACGTACCTTAAGGAATTAGTAGTGACTGCAAAAAGTTATGTGCAATTAATGATACAAAATATAATACTGCTCTTCGGACGAAATTCAGATGCTGTTCTTACGCTGTTCGGATGCGATTTGAATAATTTTTGCATGCTGTTTGAATGTTTTTTGGATGCTGTTTGAATGCAGTTTGGATGCTGTTTAGATGCAGTTTGGACACTGTTAGAATGCTGTTCGGACGCTGTTAGAATGCTGTTTGGTCGCTGTTAAAATGCAGTTTGGACGCTATTAGTATGCTGTTCGGACGCTGTTAGAATGCTGTGCGGACGCTATTCAGACGATGTTCAGACGCTGTTAAAATGCTGTTCAGACGCTGTTAAAATGCTGTTCGGACGCTGTTAGACTGCTGTTTGGACGCTGTTAAAATGTTGTTCGGACGCTGTTAAAATACTGTTCAGACGCTGTTAAAATGCTGTTCGGACGATGTTAGAATGCTGTTCGGACGATGTTAGAATGCTGTGCAGACGCTATTCAGATGCTGTTCGGACGCTGTTAGACTGCTGTTCGGACGCTGTTAGACTGCTGTTCGGACGCTGTTAGAATGCTGTTCGGACGCTGTTAGACTGCTGTTCGGACGCTGTTAGACTGCTGTTCGGACGCTGTTAGAATGCTGTTCGGACGCTGTAAGAATGCTGTTCGGACGCTGTTAGACTGCTGTTCGGACGCTGTTAGACTGCTGTACTTTGAATACTTCCAGGCCTGGAGCTGACCCTCTTCCTTGAGACAAGCGAATACATCCCTGGCATCACCAACGGTAAAGGCCTGCAACTGGTCGTCCACGAGCAGGGCACGGTGCCCTTTCCTGAAGACGAGGGCATCGCTATCAATCCAGGCACACAGACACTCATTGGGTTGAGGATGGTGAGTAGTCACCCTTCTCTTTTTACAGAAAATGGTTGTATAATTCAGTTATTCGCAGTTCGTTGATATTAAAAAAAAAACTCTTTTTTGGAATCAGTCGCATAAACATATTGTTATATTTTTTTTTAAAGTTACTTAATACTTTTCTAAATAATGAAACTAATTCCTCGGGAAAAGCAACAGTCCCGTAAAATACTGATTCCCATATTACATATGTATACAATGATATCTTAGGGTACTCTGTTAAGAATTTCACTAAAACTTTTAACTGTATAGATGTACCAAAGTATTGACAGTGTTGGCAAGCCCATTTCTATATCCTGGTACATTTCTCGCCCAGTTATATGTACATGTTTCACCCAGTGATGAAGTTCTCAGATTAAAAAAACAAACAGAAAGCAAATAATCAAACCACTTAGAAATTTTTAGCTTTGTCACTTAATTTATTCATACAGTTATACACTTAAATGCGCAATAATAATTAGGGATTGGTATATTAGATTTTTTTAGTCGTAATTACAAATAAGTTTAATCCTCACCAAAATTAGCGATGTTTACAACAACGATTATCAAGCAAATGTAGATCTATTAAATACTAGATCTATGTAGGTTAACAACCAATTACCAAATAATGGCGTTGTGTCAATTTTTTCTTGATTCACCTGTAGGTAAAAATAACCCGTCTTGGTGAACCGTACGGACCTTGTATTTCAACGAGCACTTTTGAAGTGAAATACGGGATAAAGTATACAAGAAATGTAAGTTCATTACCATTGCAATTTATAGTTTGATAGAATCAATGGTTAAATACAAGACCATATACAAAATAAACAGGGAGTGATCTCCCCTAAACTTTCTTGAATATTCTTATAAAACACTATGGAGGATGGCAACTCGGGATATAGACATTATTTTTAATCCATTTTTAATTACTTTAACATTTCAACCCTAAACAATATGTGTATAATAGTGCGGAATATTATTAGTACTTTATAAATCCACATCCGCTTTTTTTTGAGAAATCGGAAATAGCTTCAATTACTACTTCCGGTCAACGGAAATAACTCAAAATTTGACAGAGGGCAGAGAATTATACATTTTACTTAGGGTATAATTTCATTTATTTATCTGAAACATTACTCAAGTTATAGGCTTTTGCGAAATTTAAAGTAGAATAAGTACCACTTCCGGTTAACGGAAGTCGCTGAAAAGTTGACACAGATCTACAAATTTAATATAATACTTATAAATGAAATTTCATCTACCTAGCTGTTACGGTACTCAGGTTATCGTGTTCGCACACACACACACACACACAAACAAACACACACACACATACACATACACACACAAACACACAGAGACAAACTGAAACAACTGCAAAAAGTGTGTTTTTCCGACTCATGGAGTGGTAAAACGTCGATATTTGTATAAATCTCGATTTTGTTTTTGCACGATTACAATACATCCTTTATACTTCGTATACGAGTAAGTAAAAATGGATCTAAACAAATGCGTCATTCGTGTAAGCCTGTACCACTTGACCAAGATAGTTGCTACATGTGTAAATCTGTACCATGTGACCACCAGGCCTGCCAACGAATCTGTGAACAACAACAGATTATCGATACATGTCAATGTGTAGACGCCCTCCACCCCCAGTTGATTATCTACATGAACGCCACGAACGTCCAACCCTGCAACAACATCACGCGTGAGTTGATGGGGTGTCTCTTGCCGAACTGGGTTTATTTTGTTGTATTGGCCCAGTACACATTGGGTTAGTTGTGTTTTAGTGGCCCCAATCAGCATGGGATTAATTATATTTTAGTGGCCCAGTAAACATTGGGTTAATGGTGCTTTATTGGTTTCTGAGATAACGAAATATTTTTTTTTTGTGTGACATCGCTAAAAAGGGGTTAATTGGCATGTCTGTTTCTTTTAAAACAAATGATAACTTTCGATTTAGTTAATGATGAGTAAATGTGTTATAATACTAATAGGAAATATCCAGCCCAGGTAAGTCCAGTCCGTTCAGAATATCTACTTTCAATCTAAAAAATTAAGATATAATATGTAAAATTTAAATTACTACGAGATCTACCTAATTTTTAAAAATCTTTCATAGAGGGCTAATAGAAAAAAAAATCTCTGTCCCTAGAAATGATGTGTGTCACAGAGGTCGAGTTCAACTACAACGCTAGTGAGGACAAGTGTGGGTGTGCCAGTCCTTGCAGGTGGGTCGTGTGTCTGCAGGTGGGTCGTGTGTCTGCAGGTGGGTCGTGTATCTGCAGGTGGGTCTTGTGTCTGCAGGTGGGTCGTGTATCTGCAGGTGGGTCTTGTGTCTACTGGTGTGTCGTGTGTCTACAGGTAGTTCTTGTGACTGCAGGTGGGTCTTGTGTCTACAGGTGGGTCGTGTGCCTGCAGGTGGGTCGTGTGTCTACAGGTGGTTCTTGTGACTGCAGGTGGCTCTTGTGTCTGCAGGTGGGTCGTGTGTCTGCAGGTGGGTCGTGTGCCTGCAGGTGGCTCTTGTGTCTGCAGGTGGGTCGTTTGTCTGCAGGTGGGTCGTGTGACTACAGGTGGGTTGTGTGTCTGCAGGTGTCTTTATCTGCATTTAGGTCATGTGTCTGCATGTGTTTAATGTGTTGTTAAAATTATTATAATAACTACCCTTTATTTTACAACAGTGAAAGCCTGTACGAGAAAACGATATCGCCCAGACAATGGCCCAGTCCATCTTTTGCTGTAAGTCAATGTATTCAAGTAATACACGTACATCATACACGTAATATACACAAACATCATACCTGTAATAGACATTATAGAAGTAATAGGCTACACAGATATTATATACGTAATATACTGACATCAAACACGTAATACATAGACATTAATCACGTAATACACATACATCATACAGATAATACACAGACATCACACACCTATGTAGGAAGTTAGAGTTTTGGAATACAGAGAATGAATGAAATGTGTAGCCTGATCTAAATGTCTCTTTCAGTCAATCCTTTTGGAGAGCATTTGTCAAGACAGGTCTCCAGAAACTTGCAGCAAGCTCAGGAACATGTCAGACAATGAATTACTGTAACACCTCTAATTGTTTGATCTTTTTCATACACTGATTATATTTGTACTTATTTTAAAACAATTACATATTCACTCTTCTCCTATAAAGGATTGGCGTGCTCGAGGTGGTGAAGCTCATGGTTGCTAAACCAAAAAGTCTCGAGCCGATCTTCTAAAATCAAACAACTGCTGCCTTGTAGGTTGTTCTTGTTTGGACATAGGCTATGGAAGCAAATCCAAAAAGAAAAGCAGACCTAAAATTGAAGTAAATGATATCAATGGCGCATAACTAGTTGACACGCATACTTCATTGGGTTGGAGAGGATTCCTTTCAACACTAAAATTAAGAACGAAGAAGAAGTTCTCCTATAAAATAATTGTAGCTTAATTTTTGTAAATTGAAAATGTGCTCAATTACTTTTAATCATGCTAGTCGCAAAAATGTGGGTATTGTCTATTGTAATGTTTCTTTCTTTAAATCACTTCTTTAGCGGCGAGTTTGTGAAACTGAATATCTTTTTCGAAGATCTCAACTACGAGGAGTTGTCTGAGCAAGCAGATTACACAGTAAGTTGTCTAACATTCTTCATCCTATTAACGATGTAGGGTGTCTATCATTGTTCATGCCATAACCGCCCCTGATTCGCAGATTACACAATAGGTTTTGTAACCTTGTTCGTGTCATCATCTCCCCTGATTGTCCACTTATCCTCACTGCTTGTCTAACCTTGTTTATGACAATACCGCCCCTAATAGATGTTGGTGTTCGCTTCATTTTTCCTTCTTCTGTGATTATGTAATCAATGTTCTAAAACTAGGGTGAAATTGTTGTTACGCTTGCGTAGAGGAACTGTACATCTCTCTATAACGTCCTTGAAAGAACACATTGGCATGTTTCTGCTGCCAACGTGTTGAATTTGTTGTTAAATAACCTAAAAGCAGGAGCGAAATTATGTCTAAGGAGCAATGGGGGGAGGGTATCTTTTTCATACAAGGGACGCAAGTTATTTTATAATGCTTGTGCGCATAACGTACATAGTTCTATCCCTTTTAAGAAATATAAATGTGTTAATAATGTTATAATATGTTATAATAATGTTATAATATGAAAGTAATACTGAGTGTATAGATGAATTCAAGGTGAAGTAGCCTAACAGCTACCAATCTCTACCTACAGAGCGTAAACCTACTCTCAGACATTGGCGGTACTATAGGCCTGTGGATCGGGCTGTCTGTCTTGAGCCTGTTTGAGCTCATTCATCTGGCGTCGTCGTTGGTCTACTACATCCTGTGTGGGAGGTGGAGGGCAAAGGAGGACGGGAAATATGGCACTGACTGACAGAAGGAATATGCTTCTGCTGATAGAATGATTATACCTCTAGCTGACCACATTAATTGTTTTTTTTTCTTTGTTAATATAGATAATACATAAATGCGAGGTTATGTCAAAATAATTCATAATAATTAAATACAGTCCTGCAGCATTCTGAAGGTTTTTAGCCAATAACACTCAGAGGCGTAGCTAGGGGGGGGGGGGGGGGGGGGGACTGGGGGTACATATTTCCCCGGGCGCCGACCCTAGGGGGCGCCAAAATGGGTTGGAAAAAAAAATAAAAGCATTATAAATATAAACATATATGGGGGGGGGGGGGGGCAAATTGAAAGTTTGTCACCGGGCGCCTGGAAGGGTCGCTACGCCTCTGATAACCCTTCACACATGTTTTGTTTAATGACTAATGAATATTAAATTTGTTAAACTGACATTGTTTGTTAAGCAATTGTCTCAAAATGTCAGGATATCAAGACAGGCTAAACTAACCAGGTTAATACTATATTGTATGTAACAAATAACCAATATTTATTAGACAATCACAAAATTAACAATGCAGGAAACAAACCGAATAGTGAACTGTTATATTAGGATATGATGTTAAGGTTTCTACAGTTGAGTTTGTAATTGTTTAGACAAATATACTTGCTATATTATTATTTTACAACATAATATTTGCTAACAATTCATACTTTCGTTACAAAGACATCTCTATAATATTTTAATTAATTTTAAGAAAGTATTTTTTTAAAATGTGCTTTTGCTACGCTATTACAGGGCACAAACCATACACATTTTATTTTAAGCATGTTTGGAAACAATATCAATATTGATTTTTTTTTCAAAATATATGAAAAATAATTATCCTAGCAATTAATTTTCTTAACATGCTTATAGTTCAAAATGTTTTTTTTTTAAATTTTGCATGTAAAATTGCTTGGGCATTAATAAAATAACTTTTATTTAAGGGCAATTAACTGTTAAAGATATACCGCAGCTAAAACACAATAGCCTTCCGTATTTTTAATTGCAATATTTAGGAGTGAACAGTTATATTAAGTTTGTAATTATTCAATGATAAGAGCGTTATTTATTTTTAAATAAATGTTCTCTAAAACTATAAATTGTTTCATTCTGTTTTGAACTTTCACTGTTTTTATAACATAGCTAACTAATAAAATACGTGCAAAGATAGTCGTTTTGTTCTTTGATAAACTTAGCTATAGCTGTCAAACAATAATTAATGTTGTACACACGTAACATGAGGAATTGGACTTACGTCTGTGAGGGTGGACAGTATCTTTTCATAAAGAAGTTAATATTGGGTCGTGCAGACAGTGTGTTGTGTGGGTTCATCTTTAGAATACTCACTCAACTAGCCCTATCTCTCCTCAAGTGTATCAACAGTCTGTTTAAAGTCAGCAGGGGCTCGAGAAAGACCACAAACTACCTAAAACGTTGAGTTAATAAAAAAAGAGAAAAAAAAATATCGGATCACAGTTAAATTCAAGAGTTACGTGATTTGTTTAAATGTTTACTCAAGTAAAACCGCTCTAAAATGTTTAGTATTCGGTGAACTTTTTATTGTTACGAAATTAGGGTAGTTCTAGTCTAGTATTGAAAGGTGTAAATGTATATCTAAAACTTATTTAAAAAAAAAGTATTGTAAATATTCAAAATATTTTTTTCAAAACCGTTACTATTAAAAATCTTCAGCGACAACTCGTTGCTTTTACAACTAATGCTTACATCCTGTATTCAAACGCTGTGGGGTTTTAAATGTTTAAGGCAAAGCTAATTATTAAATACCCACAGCAGTCGCAATCAAGTTATTAACAAACTAATAGGGTACATTAGTTAGTCTACTCTGGCTGTTGCGTACTGCGTTAATTATTTCTTCTGTTAATGGGTAATGGCAAACATTTGTTGTCCTGTAATGGGGACAATAAACCTGCACTAAAGAGTTGCTTTTTAATAATCAGAGTAAAGTACCGTTTCCGGTTCCCGGACTCGGTAAGATGATATAAACACCCACGGTTGAGACCCAATACTTATTGGCTTATATAACATTTCGTCCACCTAACGGAATTGCTACACATTTTTTCGGTATTTTAAAAACCGGAAATAGAGAAAACAAACTAGTTTATTATTGTATACACATGCATGCACATACACACACATATATGTTGTTTATGAAAGCATAAAACGTCGAGAGTTGTCAAAGTTAGGATCTCAATATTTTTTTGTTTGTTAATCTTTCACGTATTATAACACGCATATTTCTTTTAAAGCCAATGAACATACATACTGTCCATGTTTTATCAGCTGATCAGCTGGCCAAGAAACTGAAAAACCAGTCCTACGCACACAAGGGCCTGAACTTGATCACCAAGAGAAACATCTTCTGTACCGCCGCAGGTGCCAGGGCCCCCGCTCAGAAAGTCATCGTTCTCTTCACTGACGGGGTGTCAACCGACAGTTCAAAAAGTAAGGTCTTTAACTATCGAGGCTTCAAACATATTTTAACATACTAATAGTCCATTTTAATTGACGTTTAAGAACACTCAACGAAAAAATGTATTGATACTAAGATCGTTGTTATTTTAATGATCCCATTTTAAAAGCAAAAACATAAAAAAAATAAATAAAAAATAAACTCAATCTAACTGACTAATAGAGGGGAATAATGGTAGTGTTATATAACCACACATAAAATGTAGTCAGGGTTTAGCTATTGTTTTAAAATTCCAGTATAATGTAAGAGATAAAAATCGTTTCAAAAATACATAGTTCTGTGTGTAAGAGGTGTGTATACCCTCTTTCACCCTTAACTTTGAGCATAGTTTCCCCCTAGTCTTTTGAAGAAGAAAGTAACATTTTTAATTAGTAATCATAAATCATTTTAATAACAAATCCTAAAATGTAACGAAGTAAGAAAAAAATTAAAAAGGTACTAGTTGCATTAGAAGTAAATTTACCAATGCAAATAAAGGAAGTTGTAATATTAAATATATCAAATTAACGCAAGATTTAGCAAACAGTTAGACTTCTAGAGATTTAATTTTGCTTTAAAATACAAGGGAAAATACTCGTAAATATATTTGAGATTTGGTATTTATGAGTTCATTCCCTTGAACAGATATAAGTACAACGTTGTCAGAATATGAAACAAAATATAACCACTAACCGTGTAGCAAAGTAGCGTGTCTATTGTAACAAATATATTATTTCATGAGCTATGTTATACGATATTCAATCTTGTTTTAGTTAGCGCCAGTGGAGACTAGAGCTAGTGTAGGCGTTGTTTAGTACTAGTTGAGGCGTGATCTTGGTATTGGAGGCGTGATCTAGTGCTAGTGTAACGTTGTCTAGTGCAAGTGGCGGTTTTATCTAGTGATATAGGAGGCGTGGATCAGAATTTGAAGAGCCGTGTGCTTGTGCTAGGGGAGGTAAGGACTAGTGCTGGGGAAGATGCGGACTAGTACTAATGGAAGCGTAGACTATGAGTGTAAGAAGAGGCGTGGTCTAGTGCTAGGTGTTGACGAGTGTTAGGTGAAGTTATCATACAAAAGAAGCAGCATATAGAAATATAAGACAAATACAGTGTTTCTTCAACGTTAAAGCCAGAGACAGTACTTAAAACTAGCCATATCTCTAATAGATACCTAACTAACAGATGAACTCTACTTCATTTGCCCCATGTGTGTTGAGCACAAACCGGAAAATATAATGATAATAGTAAGATAGTTAAAAAATGGCGTACATTAATAATCAAATCACATCAGAATGAATGAGTGACGGTAAATCATTGACCTATGACAAAAACACCAGCAGTTAGAAACCCGAACCCGATTCCCAAGATTGGAACCTGAATGCGCCAAACACCAACAGACTTCGTGGGGGACAAAAGCCAGGTTACACGGGCGTCAGGTGTCCGCTTTAACAAAGCCACGTGTTACTATTCATAGCTCAATCTTATTGATTTATTCTTTTATTTGATTGTAATTTTTTTTTAAACAAAGCAGTGGCTGTGTGCCTGTCCTGAAACACTTAAACATAACCGAATCAAAATAAAGTCAAAAACAGTTTAACTCGCATGCAGGTGCGTCAGTAAACACTATTATGCTATCTATAAATGTTGTTATGATCATCTAAATAACAGATCTCTATTTAGACCTGATCGAGACGCAGCTAGCTTAGTCGTTTGGTCCATTTGTTAAACTAAAATACAGTGGTTCTTTTGTCTCTTTCATAAGTTAAACTAACATGTGGTGTTATATGAATATCAAAGCGTGTTTAAGGACACGACACCATACATTGAAACTCAAGCGTGTAATTATACCGTCGGCATTCCCGCTGGTAGACCTATGGCAATCTAAGAAAAAAATAATTAGATTTTCGCCTTGTAGTGTCAGTAATTAAACAATGACAGGTGTATCTTGTCACGATTTTAGAAATATAAATTGCGTCGAAAGGTAGCTGTATATTATTTGAATGCTTATAATTTAGATAGTGTTTTTGTAAAATTATACAGGTTCGGAAGATTACATTCTAACTAAGGTAAATATAAATATTAATCTAGACTTGAAATTATATGTTATCAATAATGTATTCGTGTTTCTAAAATATTGGCTTTCTATTTGTGTTTTATTCTATCTTAATTAAAAACAGATAAATGTATCGTTGATTAGCATAACTTCTTCGGAAAATACATTCGTCTTGAATACCTGGATAGCATTAAAATTATCGTAATAAGTCAAAGTTATAAATACATTTAATTAAGTGCTTTTCAATTTATTTCTTAAAACAAAGTAGTTTGATTATTTTCATTTTATGTAATTGTAAAGTAAGTATACTATAAACTGAATGTTTCTTACCCCACCCCATATCTGTATCAGTGATGTTGAACGTGATATAATTATTGCAATATATATACTACCAACATGCTAGTTATCCAAGTTAAAATTTATAAAGTATTTAAAAACTTTTACGTTCTCTAAACTTGTATATAATATGTGTATAGCTATTTCGTAATGGGATGGCGCGGTCGAGTGGTAGAGCGCCCGACTGCTAACCTGAAGGTATTGAGTTTAAATCACGTTCCGGAATCGATTTTGTAAAACGACCCTGCTCTGACGGTTACCAGTCTCACTTTAAGTAAAGTAAATACGGCTGGTTGTACCGAGGTCCAGAATCACATGAACTCTACTTCAACTACTCTAAGACTCGTTGATCTAAAAGTGGAGTGTTTATATCAATTTCTTGTTATAATATATTGATCATGAAATGGAATACATTGCACCAACTCGTCTGGGGAATGAAATCACTAGATAATTACCACGACGTATCATTAAAACACGCATTAGATGTAATTGACTGTCCTATGGTTGATTACCAGCTCTTTGTCGCTGTAATGTCGCGTTAGGTTACTCTCGGACAAAGTCTGGTTCTTGTCAATGTCGGACTGTGTGTGCTATTTATTATGGTCGGGCTGTGTGGTATGAAATTTTTTCATTTTTTTTTTACGCACGCTTACATATGTTAATATATGACGCACGTTGACAATTATCATTGTATGACTCACGATGATATTTATAATTGTATGACGCACGCTGACATATGTCATTGTATGAGGCACGTTGTGAATTATCATGCTATGTCTCACGTTGACATTCTTTATTGTATGACGCACGCTGACAATGTCATGTTCGGTCTAGCGTCGAGTCATTACCAATCGCCTGCTCTATCGGGCGATTAAATTATCTTTTAATGGCATCAGAGCCAGTTAATGGTGTGTGTGCTTCCATGCATACAGTCCGGCAATTAATACATACGGACTTCCATTTTGTTTTTACAGTTTGTATATAAGATTGTAAGTCCTGTTGAAAAACGGTTTTAAACAATGTCGTTTTTTTTTTGTTTTTTTTTTAAATTTATACAATTTAAAGCCGCGCCTCAAGTTGATTTGCATGATTAAACCAGACCGTAGTCTCATATATAAAACATCGGTGCTTGTTGTGCAGAAAATAAAACTCACAGAAAGCCAGTGCACGTGAATATTTGATGATTTGTTCCACGGTATGTTGTGACAGGAGCCTTGGTCGTCAGACCATCACGGTTACGTTGTTCAATTTGTGTTTTCTAGTCTTTGTTGTTTAAACTCACTTTCGTTACAACGTATTTCTTATATATTTTAGCTAAAAAATGCAATTTTAAAACCCGAATAGTTTATGCGTTAACCTGTGTATATTAATCAGATTGGACCTACGTAGTTTTTTTCGCGAACTTTTCTGTTCAGTAATAAATAATAACATTTAAGTGCAGAGGAGTCGACAGTTCATTTTCTTATTTTGAGCAAATTTCAACCAAAGAATTGTTTTAATTTTTAAATCTATTACCTTTAGCAAATATAAATATTTTTTTAATGTTAGTATATTATATAATAATAAATTAATATTTTACAGTATTCATATAAATAAAAAAAAATACGAGCCAGAAATCAGCAGAATAGATAGATGTTTTAGTTGCTTGTTTGGCAAGCAACCGTTTATCAATTTTAGATTAAGCCATCAATGTAGACTTGAAATAGCTTCACGTATTTAAAATGAATAAAACCAATATTTTATTCTATTTGTATTTATCCGGGCGCTGTGGTTGTAATTCCTTCAGATATTTTACAATCGAGTCATCGATACTATAGTATAGGAATAAATCAATACCTACGTTACACCAACGCCTTTAGAAAACATACTATCCCATTAATGGAATCGGATACGACTCCGTAAAGGGGTAGCAAACATCAAAACATTGACTGGCGGGCTGATTGCAATTAACGTGTGTAATTTGTCACCGTGAACTAGCGGCTAATGGTCTCATGAGGGACAAGATAAAGGTGATCGTGAACCACAGGCTGGTCACAAACAAAATGTGATGTTTTTTTTTCCCAGTGCAACCGAAGGATCATAGACGTTTTAATGTATCTGTAAACTAAATGTGGTTTGATGTGTGACGTTAAAAGACCGGTCATGCGTGGAGCATCTAAATGTATTCCAGTTGGTTGGTTGGTTGACGCGAGGTAGCTCACCAACTGGAGTCACGTATGCGTGCAGTTGTATAACAAGATATAATACACCAACATATATTCTGCAACTGGAACAATCTGTGCCTGGAGTGGTATAACTACATATAAAAGCAGAACAAAGGCGATGCTATGTGGCTAAGATAGTTAAGCTACTGAAGGAACTATTGGAACTCTGCTTGTTGTAACACATCAGCAGCGATGTTGGAGCTGAAACAGATGTTTAAAGCCAACGAGGTTTTTATTTTCATCTCATATTTAAATATTCGTTTGTGTGCAGGTGTACCTATACAATTGTATTGCTCTTTGTAGCTTATCATACACCAGCTTAAATCGGTGATTGCTACTGATTCAGGAAACGCTTGGTGTTGAACATAACTTAATTAAAATAAACTTTACATGGTGTAGGAACATAAAATAAAATAAAAACTATGTACTATTAAACTGTTAAAAGTATGTGTAGATGGCTACTTCGCAAAGGTATAAAAGGAAAAGTGCTAATTTTGAAATTTAGAATATCATTTAAATGTATAGGAACCTGGTGGACCGCGTAGATCAAGAAATGATTATATCACAGCATTATAGTATACTAGTAGGTTTTTGTGACTACAAGGTCTATAAGCTACACACTTAATGATACTAAACTTTATCATTACATCAAACCTAGACTTAAGCTTGCATCAGATAAAACTGATTTTATTGGCTTATTTAAATGTTGATTTTTCCTCACATAAACTTGGGTTTAGTCACTAAATACCATACATTTCATTCAAAAGTCATTTATCTACATCAAAATGTGTTTATCTGGTTGCAAATAGCGTCTGCAATCATATACATTATCTACACTAAATCTTCCGTCTATTGTGTAGGTTACGCAGTGGCGTAGCGAGGTCGGGTGTAACCCGGTGCGGCACTTAATGGTGTCACCCCCCCCAGAGGCATAGAGACCCTTCCCAGGGACAAACTTTCAAATTTTCGATTTGCACCCCCCCCCCCTCAAACTTTCGATTTGCACCCCCCCCCCTCGAGTTTTCGATTTGCACCCCCCTCAAACTTTCGATTTGCACCCCCCCTTCGAGTTTTTGTCTATATATTTTGCTATTTTTTGCCTTGGTGTCACCCCCCTAAATGGTGTCACCCGGTGCGGTCCGCACCCCCCGCCCCCCCCCCCCCTCGCTACGCCCCTGAGGTTACGATTGATAAAATAAAATTTCACACCATTAAGAGTTTATTTATATTCTGCTCACGATAATGTCTTGACGATCATAGTTAGACTGGTGTTAACATTTGAACAATTCATACAGTTAGAGATCATTCAGTTAGATTTATGTAAACCTTCCCCGACAGATCATACATGTAGACTGATGTAAACCTACCACAGATCATACATTTAGACTGATGTAAACCTTCAAAAGATCATACATGTAGACTGATGTAAACCTTACACAGATCATACAATCATGTAGACTGATGTAAACCTTACACAGATCATACAATCATGTAGACTGATGTAAACCTTCCACAGATCATACATTCAGATTGATGTAAACCTTACAAGATCATACATGTAGACTAATGTAAACCTACCACAGATCATACATTTAGACCTATGTAAACCTTCAAAAGATCATACATGTAGACTGATGTAAACCTGTCACAGATCATAATGTAGACCGATGTAAACCTTCCACAGATCCACCCTACCAAAATGCAACGCGGGGACTCTGAAAATTCCATGCAAGAGAAATCATCCTCGGCCGGTCTAATTAAAATATTCTCCAAATTTGCGGACAAAACCTCATTAAACGGCGTACCATTCATCAACTCGACACACAATTTGTTGATCAAGGCCGTCTGGTCATGTCTACTAGCTGCAGCCATTGGGGCTATGTTCTTTCATCTGTACAAGTATGATCTGCATCTCTTTAGCTTTAGCTCTAGCTTACACGTATGTACAGATCAAACTCATATAGCATCGCACTAAAACTTGTCCTCATTTCTCATTACCAAACATTAATATATTATAATGTAAAAAATAGGCTAATACACATAAACTTATTTTGTGCAGCTAATGTTTTGTTAAGATTTGCAAAGTTTTTATAAATTAAACAAAATGTAGAACAGCACTATTTACAAAATTGATTAGAACAGATTTAAGAGAGTATAGTCATTGCTTGTTGTTGCAGCCTCTTCATAACGTATCTGTCCTTCGGAAAGCATTCACAAATCAGCTTGGGTTTTAGCACCTTAGATTTTCCGGCTGTCACCATCTGTAACGTCAACATGATGCGGATGTCCCACGTAAGATTTTAAAATTTCTTGTCAAAAGTTATCAAGTAACTGGAACACTGCCCCCCCCCCCCCCATAGCTTATCGTACTCACAGGATGCATCCATTCCACCACATAACATACCGATTGTTTTAGCTATGTGATGCCGTCTCACACTCTATGGCTTATCAGGGCTTTTACCATGATGATTCCCTCCACCTAGGCACATTGGCTTAGGAATATACACTCGAAGTACTTAACTAATTAGTTTCATTCATCATGGTGTTTTCCTCACTGACAATAGAAATGTTTAACATGTAGGACATATTTATTAACAATTTGATTACAAAATACCAGGAATTACAAAAGCAAATGTTCTTGTTTCTAAATTATAAGTAAAAAAAAAACAACTGCTCTTTCTCTATTATTTCTTGAAGACACTTTTTATAATTATTTTAACTCTTCTAAACAGTCATCGTCTTGTGAAAAAATCTTTTTGTTGTTTCCAGAAAAAATCAGCCTCCCGTGAGATTCAAGAGTTGATCGAGAAAGTGAGCCCTGATAAAATGCTGCAACAGGCCAAACAGTGGAAACCTACCTACGAGGATGACGATGACGTTACAACACGGAGAAAAAGGCAAACGGGTGCCTCAACTTCTAATAGGTCCGTTCAATGTTAATAATTATCATGTTTTGTCTGTATAACACACATATTAAGAAAACCCCAATATATAATATCAAGACCACGGTTTTACATAATGTATACTATGCACCGAACTTAAAATAAAAAGGCAATATATCAGTCCGTTAAATACTAAATAATACATCATGTTGCATGCTGGCTGAGTTTAGAACTTTGCTCAAGTTAGTGTGAACTGTGAGAGGAGCAGTGAATTACAATGTCTGAAGCTTAGAGCTCTGAACCAAACTTCATATGTAGTACGAAAATTTGAGGTATAAGCCAAACTTCAAATATTGTAAGAAGCTAAATGTTGTAAGCTAAACTTCATTAAATGTAGGGAGGTTATTTTTCTAAACTAAACTTCATGTAATAGCCAAGCTCTGTGGCACACGTAGTTAACATTTGTGTTATGTGTTGTGTTTATGTAAGTTGACAATCGATACGTTCAAATTTTGAAGCTTTTAGCATTTTTTTACTTGTATCTTCATTGAATTAAATCCTATTCGCATCTTGCCTCCAGCACTTCATCATCCAAAATGCGCTCCACAAATTTTTTAGACGACTTTAACACAGACTCCAACATGACGTACCTCAGAAGTAGCGCACAGAACACATTTTATGCCAAGGTATGCTTAATGCTATATTAGACATATTAATAACATGTTGCAATATTACCCGCTGGGCTACTGTAGATTCGACATTCTCACTCGTTTAACCTTTTGCTTTACTTTACTGTCACAAACATGTGGGACGTATATCAATAATGTAGCTTGACATGTTTCTCTCATATTACCATGTGTAGATGTGTGAAACTACAGAGCTTTTTCACATCAGTAATGTAGCTTGGTATGTTTCTCTCATATAGACATGAGTAGAAGTGTGGAACTACAGAGTTTTTAACATCAATAATATACCTTGACATGTTTCTCTCATATCACCATGTGTAGAAGTGTGATGACTGCTGGGAAGGACAGTCAGAGAGCTCTACATTGTACCAAAACGAAGAGCAGTTTCGGGATCTTTTCAGTTTTCAAAATAAGTAAGTAGCCTATTGTTCAGTATCTTCCATATCTGCTTGTAGTTGTTCAATTTTACTAGTTTTTGTAACACTTGAGCGCTGCGAGATGTATTTTTAATTGTTTGTGGTCTGGTTATTCGAGTTTGCTAGTTATTTTAACACTTGAGCACCACTAGATATACGAGTGATTGTTTATCTGTCTACTGCCGTTATGTAATGTCTCGTGTGTGCTACAGGTCAATACGTTCAGCCCTTGGTCATCAGATACAAGACATGATGCTGCAGTGTTCGTTTGCTGGCCGGAAATGCGTGCAGAGGTCAGTCAACACTAGTACATGACGGTACTCACTCATATCCTGTGTATTTGACAGTTTCAAATAAAACAGGATCAACTGGACTTAAAGACGAACACCAAGATATATAAAACAGTAGTATTAACCAACATTAATTACAACCCTGCTCCCAATACAGACGCTTATTTCCATTCAATGTAATGGAAAATGATTTTATTTTGTGTTATTAAATAATTCAAAATCTGGCAATACTTTAGTTAGATTGTAGTGTACTTTTGTTGATCACATAACGTTTAAATTCAAGCAAGCTATTTACAAGACGTGATTCTATGTTCAAGAAACTACCTAACTGTCCATTAGTTCGTCACACTTGACTGGTTTTTTATCAAACGCAGTATACTGTTTACACGGACATATAGACTTCAACGATCTTAAGACGGAATTTTTGTCTTAACATGCTTCATTCTATTAATTAATGTATTGAAGAAGTAGTCTACGAACATTACTTAGGCTACCCAAAACAAACATTTTCTTGGATATTTCTTACTTAATAGTTTTACATATAAATGTCACTACTGAGATGATAAAACATTTTTTTCTAAATAAAAAACATAATTCTAATCTACATGTCTCACTTAATTTGACATTATTTTACCCTTTTTCTAAATCAAGAATTTATATTGCTTTTACGTTTCACTTTATATGACATTAGTTTATTTGTTTCTAAATTAAGATAGTAATTTCAACTCATCATTTGCTACTAGTTTCGTCATATTGTCACCTATTTCATAATTAGTGCTAATAAATTTAGCCCATACTCTATGCATTATTTGAAATAAATTGTTCGACATTCTCAAATTAATACGTGCTCATTGTATCTGATACCACTCACCATTTTAACCCTAGCAACTTCACCCAGATACAGTCAGCGGTCTACGGGAATTGCTACACAATCGAGTACGACAAGTTCGTGGCCAGGAAAAGTGGCCCCTCTGCAGGTACACAGTGAACAAATTCCATAGCTTACAAGTACATATATTAGAGCTTAAACGTATTTTATTTTCACAGACAGCAACACCATTGATTTTACACACATTATTTACGCAGTTATTTCAACGAATTATGTACAAGAAACTAACAAAAGCATCTGTGTTCTTGTAATACGCCAGTCATTAGACAAGAATATTCGGCCACATTTTACAAACTTCCCGATTTTTTATGTTCTTAATTATCTTAAAGAGATAGAAATTCCAAAAGGTTTTCATATAATTAATGATATAAAAATTATACTGCTGTTTTGAAGCTATTCAGATACTGCTCTGACGCTTTCGGAGTCTGTTCGGACGATGTTAGAATGCATATCTTTGATTGCAGAACGTCATATAAAAAGTAATGATACTAAACATAATAATGTTGTTCGGACGCTGTTAGAATGCTGTTCGGACGCTGTTAAAATACTGTTTGGACGCTGTTAGAATGCTGTTCGGACGCTGTTAAAATGCTGTTGTTTGAATACTTCCAGGCCTGGAGCTGACCCTCTTCCTTGAGACAAGCGAATACATCCCTGGCATCACCAACGGTAAAGGCCTACAACTGGTCGTCCACGAGCAGGGCACGGTGCCCTTTCCTGAAGACGAGGGCATCGCTATCAATCCAGGCACACAGACACTCCTTGGGTTAAGGATGGTGAGTAGTCACCCTTCTCTTCATACATAAGATGGTTGTATAATCCAGGTGTTTACAGTTCGGTTATATTTTTTTTTTTATATTTTTTTTGGTTTGGAATCAATCACATAATGATATTGTAATTTTCTTTTAATAACTTACTTAATAACTTTCTAAATAATGAAAAAATTCCACTCACCAGAATTAGCGATTCTTAAAAATTATTATCAAGCATTGGTAAATCAATGAAACGTTATTAATGCCGTCGTGTCAATTTGTTCTTGATCTATCTGTAGGTAAAAATAACCCGCCTTGGTGAGCCTTACGGTCCATGTATTTCAACGAGCACTTTTGAAGCAAAATACGGCATAAAGTATACAAGAAATGTAAGTTCGTTAGCATTGCAATTTATAGTTTGATTTAATGAATACTTAAATGCAAGTTCATATAAAAATAACTAACACTAAATAAATGCGTCATGCTTGTAAATCTGTGCCACGTATCCCCATATACTTGCTGCATGTGTAAATCGGTACCATGTGATTACCAGGCCTGCCAGCGAATCTGTGAGCAGCAGCAGATTATTGACACGTGTCAATGTGTAGACGCCCTCCACCCCCAGTTGATTATCTACATGAACGCCACGAACGTCCAACCCTGCAACAACATCACGCGTGAGTTGATGGGGTGTCTCTTGTCGAACTGGGTTTATTTTGTTGTATTGGCCCAGTACATATTGGGTCAATTGTGTTTTAGTGGCCCCAATCAGCATGGGGTTAATTATATTTTAGTGTCCCATTAACCTGTGTTAATTATGCTGTATTGGTTTCTGAGATAATGAAATAAATCCTCTTTTGTGACATCACTAAAAGGGGTTAATTTGCAATTTTAAATTTTATAACAAATGATCTTTCGATTTAGGTAATGATGAGTTAATGTAAGTTATAATACTAATAGATTTACTGTCGGATTAAGAATATCTACTTCCAAAAACCATTAAATTAAGATAGGGCCATCTTATTATGTAAAATTGAAGTTCTTACAGGATCTACCTAATTTGTTGAAATCTTTGAAAAAGGGCAATTTGAAAAATGATTTTCTGTCCTTAGAAATGGTGTGTGTCACCCAGGTCGAGTTCGCGTACAACGCTAGTGAGGACAAGTGTGGGTGTGCCAGTCCTTGCAGGTGGGTGGTGTGTCTGCAGGTGTCTTTATCTGCAGATAGGTCGTGTATCTGCAGGTAGATCGTGTATCTGCAGGTAGATCGTATATCTGCAGGTTGATCGTGTGTCTGCAGGTAGGTCGTGTGTCTGCAGGTGGGTCGTTTGTATGCAGGTTTCTTCATCTGCAGGTAGGTCGTGTCTCTGTAGGTGTTTTATGTGCCTGCAGGTGGGTTGTGTATCTGCGTGAGTCTTGTGTCTGCATGTGTTTAATGTGTTGTTAAAATTATTATACTAATTACCCTTTATTTTACAACAGTGAAAGCCTGTACGAGAAAACGATATCACCCAGACAATGGCCCAGTCCATCTTTTGCTGTAAGTCAATGTATTCAAGTAATACACAGACATCATATCCATACACGTTATAAACACAGACTCCATACACGTTATAAACACAGACTCCATACACGTAATACACAGACTCCATACACGCAATAAACACAGACATCTTACACGTAATACACAGGCATCACATGTAGGAAGTTAGAGTGTAGGAATGAATGAAATGTGTAGCCCGATCTAAATGTTTCTTTCAGTCAATCCTTGTGGAGAGCATTTGTCAAGACAGGTCTCCAGAAACCTGCAGCGGTCTCAGGAACATGTCAGACAATGAATTACTGTAACATCCTTAATTGTTTGATCTTTTAGCTTACATTGATTATGTTTGCTTTCAATTAAAATAAGTTACATATTCACTTTTCTATTGGATACATTTAAGATTTTAAAAGTTTAAAAATGTTCTATAAAAAAAATATTTTATGTTAATTTTTTACATTTAAAATTAAAAAAAAAATTAAATTTTATTCGGTCGCTTAATTTGAGGGTATTGTCTATTGAGATCGTTCTATCTTTTAAATCACTTCTATAGCGGTGAGTTTGTGAAACTGAATATTTTCTTCGAAGATCTCAACTACGAGGAGTTATCTGAGCAAGCAGATTACACGGTAGGTTACCTAACTGTTCATACGATTACTCCCCCTGGCTGACCAGATTACACGATAAGTTGTCTAACTGTGCGCATGTCACCAGATTCCGAGGTAGTTTCTCAGACATAACCGCCCCTGATACACATGGTTTCACGATGAATTGTCTAACTTTGTTCATGACATTATCGCCCCTGATTCACATGCTTTCACGATGAATTGTCTAACTTTGTTCATGACATTATCGCCCTTGATTCACATGGTTTCACAATAAATTGTCTAACTTTGTTCATGACATTATCGCCCCTGGTTCACATTGTTTCACGATGAATTGTCTAACTTTGTTCATGACATTATCGCCCCTGGTTCACATTGTTTCACGATGAATTGTCTAACTTTGTTCATGACATTATCGCCCTTGATTCACATGGTTTCACGATGAATTGTCTAACTTTGTTCATGACATTATCGCCACTGATTCACATGGTTTCACGATGAATTGTCTAACTTTGTTCCCGCCAAATACCTCCTCTAATAGATGTTAGTGTACTTCATGTTCCTACTAATGTAACTTCGATTTAACGGCGAATTAATTGTTTAAAACTATCATTTTATTTTCGTTACACATAGAGAAACTGCATGGATATTTTTAACGATCTTAAAAGAAACACATTGGCATGTTTCTGCTGCCAACGTGTTGAAATTATTGTTGAATAACCTATAAACAGGAGCAATATTGTGTCTCAGGAGCATGGTAGAGGTGTGTGTGTGTGAGGGGGGAGTGTTCTTCATACAAGGGAAGCTACTTAGTTTATAATGCGTGTACGCATAACGTACAGAGTTCGTTCCCTTAAGCTGAATGTAAATGTGTTATAATGTAAAATAAAGTGTAATATTAAGGTTGCAATACATGGATATAAGATTTAGAGAAAAGAGGAATCGAATGTTGAAAGTAATACGGAGTGTAAAGGTGAATGTTGAAAGTAATATTTGGTGTATAGATTAATTGAATGTGAAGTAGCCTGTAAACACCTAAGACCTACCAATCTCTATCTACAGAGCGTGAACCTACTCTCAGACATTGGCGGTACCATTGGGCTGTGGATCGGGCTGTCTGTCCTGAGCCTGTTTGAGCTCATTCATCTGATGTCGTCGTTGGTCTACTACATCATGTGTGGGAGGTGGAGGGCAAAGGAGGACGGGAAATATGGCACTGACTGACAGAAGGAATATGAATCTGACTGACTGACAGAAGGAATATGCTTCTGTTGATTGAGGGAATATGCCTCTAGCTGACCACATTAAGTGGTGTGATTTTTATTCTTTTTTTAAATACATAACATATCAAGCCGAGGTCAAGTAAAAATAATTAATACTAATTAAATACAGTTCTCCAGCAACCTAAAGTTTTTTACCAATAGCCCTTCACACATGTTTGGTTTAGATGGCTAATGAAGGTTAAATTTGTTAAACTAACCATGTTTGTTGAACCATTGTCTCAAAATGTCAGGATATCAAGACGGGTAAACTAACCTTGTTTAACAAACCATTGGCTCAAGATGTCATGATATCAAAACAGGGTAAACTGATCTTGTTTGTTAAACCATTTGCTCAAAATGTCAGGATATCAAGACAGGGTAAACTAACATCAAACATAAAAGTCATTAGACAATCATACAAATTAAATAAAATGTTTCCATTGATAAACTGTAGTGCAGGCAGACATGCATTAAACAAACCGAAAAGTGAAGGAAACTTATATTATAATATGATATTACGGTTTCTACAGTTGATTTTTTTATTTTGTAAAAGAAATATACTATTTTTACGTTACCACATAATTCTTCCTAAATTTTATACTTTCGTTACTAATACATTTTCATTAATTTTAAGGTAGTTTTTTTGTCTTTCCTAATCTGTTAAAAGGCAGAAAACATTCACGTTTATTTTTAAGCGTGTTTGGAAGAAATATCAATATTCAGATTTTTTTTTTTTCGAAATGTAATAAAAATGATTATCCTGGCAAATAAGTTTCTAAACATGCCTGTACTTCAAAATGTTTTGTTAATGTTGCTTGAGAAACTGTTCGGGCATTAATAAAATAAATTCTATGTAAGGGTAATTAACTGTTAAATATCTACTTCAACTAAAACACAGTAGCCTCCAGTTATTATGATTTCAATATTTAGGAGTAAACAGTAGTATATACAGTTGCTCAAGTTTGTAATTGTTCAAGGATAAGAACGTTGTTAATATTAAAACAAATTTAATCTAAACCTATTATTTGTTTCATTCTGTTTTGAACTTTCACTGTTTTTATAACACAGATAACTAATAAAAAAGGTGCAAAATTTGAAGTGAATTTGTGTTTATAAACTTAGCTATAGCTGTCAAATAGTAATTAATATTCTACACACGTAACATGAGGAATTGCATATGTCTGTGAGGATACACAGTATCTTTTCATACAGAAGTTAATAGTGGGCCGTGGACAAAGGGTGTTGTGTGTGGGTTCATCGTTAGAATACTCACTCAACTAGCCTTATCTGTCCTCAAGTATATCAACAATTTGTGTAAAGTGAGCAGGGGCTCGTGAAAGATCAGAGACGACTTAAAACGTGTAGTTAATAAAAAAAAGAGAAAAAAATATTGGACCACATTTAGCGCACTTTATTTTTAAGAGTTGAGTTACTTTGTTTAAATGTGTACACAACTAAAACGGTGCTAAAACTTGTTTAGTATTCGGTATAATGTTTATTGTTTCGAAACTAGGTTAGTTCTAGTATTGAAAGGTGTAAACGTATATCTCACACTTCTTTATCACATTATGGTGGTCGTTTAGAAAAAAAAAACTTTATTGTAAGTATTTAGAACAATTTCTTTCAGAAACGTTACTATTCAAAAGCTTCAGCGACAACTCGTAGTTTTTTACAACTAATGGTTGCATTCTGTATTCAAACACTAGGTTAAAAATGTAAGTAGGTATGTTAAAGGCGAGGCTAATGATTAAATACACAAAGCTGTCAAATCAAGTTACATCTTTTGATTGGTTGCATTACTTGTTTTACTCATGTCGTTGTGTATGGCGTTAATTGTTGCTTCTGTTGATAGGTTATGTCGTTGTATATGGCGTTAATTGTTGCTTCTGTTGATAGGTTATGTCGTTGTGTATGGCGTTAATTGTTGCTTCTGTTGATAGGTTATGTCGTTGTGTATGGCGTTAACTGTTGCTTCTGTTGATAGGTTACGGCAAACAATTGTCGTCCAGTAATGGGGACAATGAACCTGTTATCACGTGACCTCTACACCAGTAGGGTCCAGGTGCCAGTGATACATAGGACTGCTTGTGTAGTGGAGAGAATAAAATCCATTATCCAGTACATAATCGAACATAAAGTTCCCCTTCCGGTTTCCGGACTCGGTAAAATGGTTTAAACACCCCCGTTTGAGATCCAATACTTATAGGCCTATATCCAATTTCGTCAATCTAACGGAATTGCTACTCAAGTTTTCGTTTAAAAACCGGAACTAGAGAAAACTATTTTTTTCCGTTTTTTGGGGGAATTACTGAAAACAGTTTTTTAGACTTACTATATTATCATATAAATATATAAACTAAACCGTATTTCAGCTGTCTTGTA
Source organism: Physella acuta (assembly GCF_028476545.2). Taxonomy (NCBI): domain Eukaryota; kingdom Metazoa; phylum Mollusca; class Gastropoda; family Physidae; genus Physella; species Physella acuta. The sequence continues at coordinate 7,575 of NW_026732109.1, read as the reverse complement.
TATACACACACATACACATATATGCACACACGGTTTAGGAAAGTATAAAACGTCGTGATTTGTCAAAGTTTTGATCTCAATTTTTTTTTTGCACGATAACAATGATTTTGCTATAAACCGCTAAAAAACCGCATTAAACCATTTTGTCTGTATGTTTGGGAAACAATTGTTAATCTATAAATATAAATCCTTAGTGGCATTATCAAACGTATTTTCCCCCACGTTTTCTTTAACTTGCTTTCGCGTCTGTTTGTTTGTTTGTTTGTTTTTCCAATCAAATCTTTCGATCGAAATTTCGGGCACTTCCCAGTTAGCTAGCGCGCTGAAATTTTAAAAGGTAAAGTGAAATACCTGTCAGGTAGGCTACTGAAATGTTAAAACAAAATAGGCCCTATGTGTTAACACAGCGCAGCCTCCGTTATTGTAGTTGTATACAGCAGTGAAGAAAATATTACATAACTAAACTTTGTTACCTTAAAGACAAACAGAACAGACGATATTTCAAGTAAATTACGGGTGAACGAACAACATAACAAAAGACTAATGGAGCATACAGTTGTATATTATGGACGTTTTTTTTATTATTATATTCCGTTGTATTGTATTCCGTTGTATTGTATTCCGGTGTATTGTATTGCGGTGTATTGTATTCCGGTGTATTGTATTCCGTTGTATTGTATTCCGGTGTGAGTGCAACAAGGCCACAAGACTTGTCAGTTGAATGTCACAAGTTTACAGATTTCGGGAAAGATTTAAGAATCAGGAGAGTCATCTTAAAATGAAGTTTAAGGGTTAGTTCACTGACATGATATGCTATCAAACATGTAATCTAATGCACGATGTGTATGAACCGTGCGGCGTCAATTCGGCCAATGACGAAACGGCCCCGTCAAAACGACCCCGACAAAACGGCCCCGTCAAAACGACCCCGTCATATCGGCCCCGTCAAAAGGGCCAGCGACATATGGACCCCGTCATATAGGCTCCCGACAAATAGGCTCCCGTCATTTAGGCTACCGACAAATAGGCTCCCGTTATATAGGCTCCCGACAAAAGGGCTCCAGTCAATAAGGCTCCCGACAAATAGGCTCCCGTCATTTTGGCTCCCGACATATAGGCTCCCGTCATTTAGCTTTTTCCACAAAAAGGCCCCCGTCATTACGACTCCCGACAAATAGGCTAGCGTCATTTTGGCTCACGACAAAAAGGCTCCTATCAATTTGGCTCCTGACAAAATACATGAATACATGACTATACGACTACAGGACTACAGGACTACATGACTACATGACTACATGACTACATGACTACATGACTACATGACTACATGACTACATGACTGCATGACTACTTGACTACATGACTACATGAGTACATGAGTACATGAGTACATGAGTACATGAGTACATGAGTACATGAGTACATGAGTACATGAATACATGAGTACATGAGTACATGAGTACATGAGTACATGAGTACATGAGTACATGAGTACATGAGTACATGAGTACATGAGTACATGAGTACATGAGTACATGAGTACATGAGTACATGAGTACATGAGTACATGAGTACATGAGTACATGAGTACATGAATACATGAATATATGAATATATGAATACATGAATACATGAATACATTACTACATGACTACATGACTACATGAATACATAAATACATAAATGTAGGAAAACATGAATACATAAGTGCATGAAAACATGAATACACGAAAGTTTGAATGCGAAATCAATAAATCCATAACTGCAATAATACATGATTATATGATTTTTTTTCCATTTATTTTAACCTCACAAGTTGTCGGATTTTTTAATGGACAAAATATTTTGTCGCAATGGTCAACTTGCATTTGCTAACGTCGACGTTACCTCCTCACATCCCCTCTACGCCTCATCTCTCGTGCCGCATGGTGTCTCAATGAGTTTAACGACGCATTATGTTATAAGTTATTAATGCAATTAATTGTACTGAAGTAAAAAGGGAATATCATATAAAAGTGTATAAATGTTTTCGTCGCCCTGGAGTTGTATTGTTCCAAAGATCTGCTGCCGATAACCCACAGCCTCTGACACAGCTGGATCACGTGTGATCAAATCAATACATTACAGGGTGATTGTTCACTTGAGGTGTTTCAGTTATAATTGTCAGACCGTTTCGTGTGTTGTAAACCGTCATCTTCGGCACGTACATAATGGAAACCTTAAGGTTATAGCTATGTAAGTCTATACATTCAAATATTTAATTATTTCCTGTATAAATGTAATATTATTTAAACTTTGATATTTGTATTAAATGATTATTTTGGATTAAAATATTCATCGGCTAAAGCATTCGGAAACTTAGCAAACGGAAAATAAATTGCAGGTACTAATTTTAAGTTTTTATTGTATTTAGAATTTTTACCTGTAACTTCGACATTAATGTTGATATTAGCTCTTGAGTAATTATTTATTATTATTTCAGTCGAAACTACGCGATGTGTTTAAAAATTGTTCTAAATACATTCAGACGAAAACTTTTTTTCTGATGTGTTAAAGCGGATTTTGTATAAGTGTCCCATATATCTATTTTAAAAAGCATTGACATGTTTTGTTTAGACTTGCTGCTGTAAGGTGAACATATGAAAAGGCTGTAGGTAGTGAAGACAGGACGTAGCAGCTGTTGGAGGTAGTAGATGTTGATGGTGCTAGAAATTAGTGGTAGTCGTTACAGGAAGCTGTGGTTGTTGGAGGTGGTGTATGTTCAAACAGTAGAAGTTTGTGGTAGAAAAAGATTGTGGTTCTAGTGATACTAAGAAATTGTAGTTTGAGGTTGTGAATATTGGAGAAAAGTTCATATTTTAATAAGTAGAGATTCAAACTAGTGAGATTGGATGTAATGAAGAATAAATGTCGTGAAAATTAATGGCATATAAGATGTGGGGAAATGTAAGTTGGAGGGGGTGGCTATTGGATGTACATAAGATCAGATGTAATGGAGACTCTATAGGTAGTTTTGTTAAACAAAATGAACACTGAAGGTTGTGAACATTTGAGCAAGTAAAGAATGTTGGTAGTATAATTTGGATCTAGTGGAAATGTGTAAATAGTATAGCTAAAATTTTATTGTTTTAGATAATTATTGTATTTGTACAGTAATATAAGTATATATTTAACCAAATCGCCCCGATCGACTTATACACACTTTCTTGAATGTATAGTTTTCAAAAGATCATTAACAAGCCTTTCGCAACATTAGGAAACGGCGAACATTAAAAATGAAAAAACCTATAAAGGTATTTTTTTCTCTTATATAATATTTTGGTTATCGCTTTTGATAATACGAATTATATTGTTTATTATTTATTAAAACTTAAAGCATAACTACCTGTTAATTATTTGATATTTAGTAGTTGTTGTATGATACATTCTTATAATCAGTAGTTTAAAATCAGAACTCTGTATATTTACTACCTAAGGAATTATGTGGTAGGTCGTAATATATTATTTAATTATCATGAACAATTAGACCGAAAATCCGTAATTCAAGAGTTATAATCCTAGAACGTGTTTTAACTGAGTTAATATATTTTTTAAAATATTGTTTGTATTAGTTATTATTTAACAGTATTTTCTTCTTGCAATGGAAAGGTCGCGCCGTATGATTTCCCCAACACAGAAAGAAAACATAGTGCCGTGTCAGATATAGCCAAACCTGATGTAAAGACTTCGCTAGGCTTCAACATCCGGGATGCGTTCTCAAGGTATGCCGAGACCGCCTCCATGAATGGCGTCAATGTGATCAACGCGGCAAACAGCTATACGGTGAAAATAGTTTGGGGGATGCTTCTATTAGCAACCATTGGGATGATGACCTTTCACCTGTCCATGTAAGTAAGATTGTGTTACGGACACTTTAAAGCAGTCAAGATTGATGATAATGTGGTGTATATGTGATTAAACTAATGTCATACTATACATAGAATCAAAGCCCAATTGTATAGCTTTTTGTTTCGTCTTGGTGTATTACTTTGGCAACCTGTGTATTTAAAAGCATGTTGTTATAAAGGAATTTTTTTATTTGTTTATTATACAGTACGCTTTCAAATTTTGTTGATACACATAGACGGGTTAAAACTTTTGTTTGCTAAAATGTTACACGATTATTGTACTTGTTCAACAACACTATTCGAAAAACAACGAGAGATTTGATGAATTTCGCTGTTTTATGATAGATTGACACATGTAACTAGGGCGAATGTGTCACTAGAAGATAATATAAATTATCATCGAAGTCAGACACAAAATAATTGTAAATAGTCTAAAACTATTGGTGCTTTTCAATAATTAACTTATTGCTGACAATGTTTGTGTAAAGCAAAAACGTTTCCTTTTTTACTTATACTTTTACAAATTTGTAATCTATTGTAAGCAATTTTTTAAAAAAAACGTACTTAAGCGATTTAAAACTTGGCATAACATTTTGTAAGGTTATTATATGTAGCCTGAACTACTTCAGTAGCATTCTAATGCAAGTGCGATTTTTGTTAAAGTATCAAGGAACATGTAGTTGGGTCCGACTATAAACATTCCAAAGTTCAAATGTTGTCACGGTGAAATTCTGGAAGTTCACGAAATTGACAAATATTTTTGGCTAATTTAAAAAAATACACTCTTCTATTTTAAAACACCGTGGCCTCCATTTCTATTAAAATTGTTGGGTAATATTACATCTTCGCACACAGACCCTATTGTTAATGACATTTAATAGCTGCTCGATTATAACTGCTACGGTAAAACTGTATGTGTAAGTAGGCTTTAATATTTTATTGGCGAACGTTTTTGCCAATTATCAATAGAGTCCTTGCATGACGTCACGGATCGATCAATATGTAAACATCGGCCATCGCGGTGTACAGGTCCACATTCAAAATCTGCAATGAACGGTTGTGATACTCGTAGTGGCAGATCTAAAAGAATTCCTTTATTTCGACTGCCAATTGTTTTATTAGACCAAGGTGAAAGAAATCGGAAGTCAACAGAACGTAGAGTGTCAATTTTTAGCCAATATTTATCGAAGCGGTGTGAGCGGGGTAGCGGCAAATAAAATGCGAATATGTTCTCTTCTCGGCCCTTTGTTTTTGGTCGGGACAGTAAACAACTAACTTCTTTGATTAACAAAAAACAACTGTAAATGAAACAAATATGCTCGGCCATAACACATATTAATATCAATAGTCAAAAGTAATAATAAAATCTAATTGGAATATTGGTTTAGTATTTAGATCTAGAATCTAGCTCTATATCTTATCATGTTGTAAACGAAATTAGATATAGATTTAGAGTGACTGGCTCGAAAAGGTAGACATAAAATCTAGAATCTACTCATTTAATTAAAATTAATTTAAAAATTAATGACAAAATTAATTACCTTCTATTTCAAATTTCAGACCTATATTGTTCAAAATACACCAATAAGAAATATAAAAAATAGACCTGATAAAACAATGTTGTTGTCTCTAAGATCAAGAATCTAGCTCTAGGTTATAATCATATTATTCAGCAATCGAAATTTTCTGAATTGAAATTGATTGTATGACGACTCAAATTTAGAATTTGCTACTGAAATTCAATTTTAAAAGTAGTTGATATTTTTGTTGTAGAAGGCTTTAATAAATTACTTAGACCTACCTACTATGAGTCTAATTACAGTACTAGGTATCTGATACTGGACTGAGTTTAGTAAAATTTAGTAGCAGATCAGTGGTACTGGTTTCCCCTCTGTTCTCCCTGCTGGGCCCTGAGGGTAATACATTACACAAGACATGCAATATCTGGTGGGCTGAGATCTAAAAGCAGCAATCTATGTTACCTGCAAAGAGATAAAGTTTAGATGATGGGTTAGAAACAAGTGGGGAATGGGTATCAGTTATCATTGAAGGAGAGAAATAAATTTTGAGGGGAGGGCAGTGGTACTGATTCCTCGTTGGTCTCCACCATGATGGTCATAATTACATAACATACCTTCTTAGCTGGGCGGAGTTCTAAGAACAGTAATCCATGTTAAAGAGATGAACTTAAATGGTTGGCTAGAAACAGTTGGGGGCTGGGTATCATGTAGGTAAGAAAGTTTGAGAGGGAAGCATCGTTATTTGTCTGATTACTTCCCTGCTGGATGATGAGGGCCATAAGTTACATAACATGCTACCCACATTGGATGAGATCTAGAACAGCAGAGGTTGTTACTTCAGAAGTAGATTAGCAGTCTTATTGGGGAAATTGTAGGGGTTAATTGGTGTCACGTTTGTTACTGTAGTGTAGATTTTTTGCAATAAAATCTTATACTTAACTAGAAATCTATAATCTATATTAAATAGATGTAAATAATGTGTATATTATTGCATTTTATGCCAGTTTTTTTACGTATTGTTCCTGTTCTGTTGGTGCGAGGCTGTTAACATATAATGAACACATATTGCGACACGCCCAATACTGCACAACAGCTTATTGTTTACTTGCGGTGTTCACCATCGTGGCCGCGGACGTAGATGTCACGTGATTTACGCCACGTGTTTGCAAGGACTCAATAGTTAGGGTAACTCTGCCCCTAAATTCGATACTATGTTGTAAAACAAAATTATTGTTTTACCAATGAGGTACCATTATTGATATTTTTAAAATGTTGGTTTTGAAAATGGGGGTAGGGATCGATTGTTGGACTTGCTAAATTGCAGAAGAAAGTGTAGCTAAATATTATTGATAAAATGTTCCTTATAATTGTTACTGGCATTGTTGTAACGTACGTTGTATCTCCTCATTGCATAAAAAGGTCTGATACCATAGAAACCACGCAAAATGTGTGTGAAATAAATGGTCTAAATGTTCAAGCTTTCAATACGATAACTCAAATCATATTATAGATTCATATGTCTAAAACAACAATAGGTGGTAACGCTACAAACATTTTATTTTTCTTAACCTGTAGCAAAAAACTGATGGTTTACTATAGTATTAAAGTAAATTATATTGATCCCTGAATTTAAAAGAAAATCATAGACAAATAAAACATAGATTATGGGTTATCCATAAATGACGTCACGTTTTTTTGGACGATTTTTACCTCCCCCTCCCCTCAGTCACACGACGTCACAAAAAGCCAGACCCCCCTACAATCACGTCACACCTCAGCCTACACCCATCCCCCCCCCCCACCCCCCCTCAAAATCGCTGTTGAATTTTTCTTAAAACATCGATATTTTTCCAAAATCTTGTCAGAATTCAGTCAACATAGAGTATTTTGATCAATTTTATTACAGTTTATTAAAACAGTTTTCTAAAACGCGAAATAACGGCTAAAATGTGTTTTCTAACATTGCTTTTTTATAATGCAAAAGTGTTACGTCCCACCATCTGACCCCCCCCCCTCCCCCTCATCACACACCGTCACAAAATTACAGACCCCCTCCCACCTACGAGTGTGACGTCATTTATGGACGACCCCTTATAGTAGATAGAAAACAATATGACAATTTACGTTTAGTAATTCCGTTTAGTATATATATATATATATATATATAT